>NC_057797.1:441540425-441830383 GCF_018294505.1 Triticum aestivum
CTCGCCGTCCGGCGACCCCGGCCCGGCTAGATCCGGCCGCCGGCCACCGGATCCGGCCGCCGGCCACCACCTCCTCCCGCCGGCTTGCTGCGTTTCTTCTTCCCGACGAACAGCTACAGTGCCCGGCCGCACCTCGATATCCATGCAAGCCCTAGATCTGGGAGAGAGGTTGAAATTTCGTCTAAATCCCCAGAATTTTTTACTTCATATGCTCCTGTTCGTGGCCCCGTAACTTTGCATCCATAGCTTCGATTTGGACATATAGTATATCAAAATGTTCGCCTCGACGAGTAAATCATTTCATTCCATTGCCTCATTTTCATTTGAGTTCATCTTGATGCCCGAAATTCTGCTAGAAGGAGGCTTCATGAGTTATTTGTCAGATCTGCTAGTTCATCTTAGACTTTTGTCATTTTTGCCATGATTTTTGTGTGCATGCTATGCCTGTGAGTCCTTCATATGTTTTGTTAAGCATTTTGTCTTCTTTCCAAAGGTGCAACTCATGCATTTTTAGGATGTGTATGGTGACTTGTGCAAGCTTGCAAAGTGAGGCACCCGGTAAATCTGTTTTCAGGGACTTAGTGATTTTCACTAGTCTGGGATTTTTAGTTCATGATGCCATATGTTAAGCTTGTTTCCTAGTGATCCCTGCCTCTTTTGAGGATGATCAGTAAAGGGGTTTTGTTAATCATGTTATGCTCTATCCATCCATGTCTTTGTTTGAAATTATGGAGCACCCTAGCTTGAGTCAATCAAGCTCTACTTTTGCTTCGTGGTGAATCTCGGCAGATCGTCAACTCGTTTGCGATTTTGCCGATGCTATTGCAGTTGATCCGTGCGTGCTATGCCATTGTTCTTGCTATGTCTAGCTAGTATTTTATGCCTTCTTAATGGATGTATGCCTTCCTTGCCATGACTTGCACCGTGGTGAGTGCATCGAGCTCGTTTACATGCCTTCGTGAGTTATATTTCAGCATGTCTCAGTTTTCACTAAGTCTGAAAACTGATTGTGTTTTAGCTATGTTTGTGTGCCCGTTAGTATATTTTGTGAACCCTTTTGGCCCCAGGTCACTTTGGGTCTTTTCTTAAGCTTGTTGAGTAGCTCCATGCCATGTTCTTATTTATCTTAATCAGATCATATATCATGTTGTTTTGCTGCTCCGAAGAGGGCTTCGTGATCTGAAATTTCAGACAAGTGTTAATTTCACTAAGTCTGGAATCTGTTTTGCATTTGCGTTTTTGCCATGCTTGTTTGAACCTCTTAATGGATGAATTGACCGTGGCTCAGTGCTAGTCTTTTGTTAAGCATCTTGTGTGCATCCCTGCCTGTACTTAGTTGTCCTGTTTGGTGGCTGTAGCATGTTCGTTGCATTGCATTTAGATGCCTACTTGCTGTAAATCGTAGACCGGTGTCATTCTTAAAACGCTTGCCATTTCCAAACCGTAACTCCGATTCCGGCGTTCTTTATACCGTTTTCAAGCGATTTAATCTCATCTATCCAGTGGCACACTTGGTTTTCCAAGTTGAAGCCAGGTTCATGCATTTCCTGTCATATCTTGCATTTTGCATCCCGCATCGCATCTCGCATAGCATATCATCATTTCATCATATTGCTTGGTCTTGCACGTGGTTGATTGTATCCTTGTTGCTTGTTTGTCTTGTTGGGTAGAGCCGGGAGACGAGTTCGCTACCGAGGAGCCCGTTGAGTTTGCTTGTGAGGTTCTAGTCAACTCTGACAACAGTGCAGGCAAGATGATCATACCCTCGAAATCACTACTATCTTGGCTATGCTAGTTTGCTCGCTCTTGCTATGCCAATGCTACGATGCCTACCTTTTGCTTGTCGGCCTCCCAATTGCCATGTTGAACCTCTAACCCACCATTGTCCTAGCACACCGTTGATTGGCTATGTTACCGCTTTGCTCAGCCCCTCTTATAGCGTTGCTAGTTGCAGGTGAAGTTTGGAGGCCGTTCCTTGGTGGAACATCTTTTATTTACTTGTTGGGATATCATTATATTGCCATGTTATCTTAATGCATCTATATACTTGGTAAAGGGTGGAAGGCTCGGCCTCTCGCCTAGTGTTTTGTTCCACTCTTGCCGCCCTAGTTTCCGTCATATCGGTGTTATGTTCCCGGATTTTCCGTTCCTTACGCGGTTGGGTTATAATGGGAACCCCTTGATAGTTCGCCTTGATTAAAACTTTTCCAGCAATGCCCAACATTGGTCTTACCATTTGCCTCCTAGCCTTTTTTTCCCTTGGGTTCTGCAGACTCAAGGGTCATCTTATTTTAACCCCCCGGGCCAGTGCTCCTCTGAGTGTTGGTCCAAACTAGAGTCCTGTGCAGCGCCCCCTCGGGGAAACTCGAGGTTTGGTTTTAGTTGTATGGAGCGCTCATCTGAGTGTGCCCTGAGAAAGACATATGTGCAGCTCCTATCGGGATTTGTCGGCACATTCGGGCGGTGTTGATGGTCTTGTTTTAACCTGTCGAAGTGTCTTGAGTTACCGAGGTACCGAGTCTGATCGGAACGTCTTGGGAGGAGGTCTATTCCTTCGTTGACCGTGAGAGCTTGTCATGGGCTAAGTTGGGACTCCCCTGCAGGGATTGAACTTTCGAAAGTCGTGCCCGCGGTTATGGGCAGATGGGAATTTGTTAATGTCCAGTTGTAGATAACTTGAACCTTAATTAATTAAAATGAATCAACCGAGTGTGTTACCGTGATGGCCTCTTCTCGGCGGAGTCCGGGAAGTGGATACGGTGTTGGAGTTATGCTTGCGCAGGTTGTTCTTCTAGCTTCTCGCTCGTGCCTTGCCTCCTCTTCTCGCTCTCTTTTGCAGATAAGTTAGCCACCATATATGCTAGTCGCTTGCTGCAGCTCCACATATATTTGCCTTATCCATTCCTATAAGCTTAAATAGTCTTGATCGTGAGGGTGCGAGATTGCTGAGTCCCTTTGGCTCACAGATACTATAACTCCAGATGCAGGTCCAGGTGATTCCGCTCCAGGTGACGAGTACGAGCTCAAGTGGGAGTTTGACGAGGACTCTCAGTGTTATTATGTTTCCTTTCCCGACGATCAGTAGTGGTGCCCAGTTGGGGGTGATTGGGACCGTGTCGCATGTTGGGTTTTCTTCTATTTTGGCGCCGTAGTCGGGCCATGAGTGTTTGGATGATGTATGTTATTTATGTACTCTGATGTGACGTGGCGAGTTTAAGCCAACTATGTTCTCCCCTTTATTATTCACATTACATGGGATGTTGTGAAGATTGCCTAACTTGCGACAGATGCCTTCAATGCGATTATGTCTCTAAGTCGTGCCTCGACACGTGGGAGCTATAGTCGCATCGAGGGTGTTACAAGTTGGTATCAGAGCCTTCCCCGACCTTAGGAGCCCCATTGCTTGATCGTTTTTAGCAGCCGAGTTGTGTCTAGAAAAATGTTTTGAGTCATTTAGGAATTATATATCGGAGAGCTTAGGAATTCCTTTTACTTCCCAGTCTCCTCATCGCTCTGTTAAGGCATCCTGACGTAGAGTTTTGACTCTTCTCTTCTCAAATTTCACTAAAAAAATTTAGGATCACGCGAGTATCTTGGAACCTGGATGCTCATATTGGCTCCTACATATTATACGAAGATCTTTATCGGTCAGACCGCATAACAACATACGTTGTTCCCTTTGTCATTGGTATGTTACTTGCCCGAGATTCGATCGTCGGTATCTCAATACCTAGTTCAATCTCGTTACCAGCAAGTCTCTTTACTCGTTATGTGATACATCATCTCACAACTAACTCATTAGTTGCAATGCTTGCAAGGCTTATGTGATGTGCATTACCGAGAGGGCCCAGAGATACCTCTCCGACAATCGGAGTGACAAATCCTAATCTCGAAATACGCCAACCCAACATGTACCTTTGGAGACACCTGTAGAGCTCCTTTATAATCACCCAGTTATGTTGTGACGTTTGGTAGCACACAAAGTGTTCCTCCGGCAAACGGGAGTTGCATAATCTCATAGTCATAGGAACATGTATAAGTCATGAATAAAGCAATAGCAACATACTAAACGATCGGGTGCTAAGCTAATGGAATGGGTCATGTCAATCATATCATTCATCTAATGATGTGATCTCGTTAATCAAATAACAACTCTTTGTCCATGGTTAGGAAACATAACCATCTTTGACTAACGAGCTAGTCAAGTAGAGGCATACTAGTGACACTCTATTTGTCTATGTATTCACACATGTATTATGTTTCCGGTTAATACAATTCTAGCATGAATAATAAACATTTATCATGATATAAGGAAATAAATAATAACTTTATTATTGCCTCTAGGGCATATTTCCTTCAGTCTCCCACTTGCACTAGAGTCAATAATCTAGTTCACATCGCCATGTGATTCAACACTAAGAGTTCACATCACCATGTGATTAACACCCATAGTTCACATCGTCATGTGACCTATACCCAAAGGGTTTACTAGAGTCAATAATCTAGTTCACATCATTTATGTGATTAATACCCAAAGAGTACTAAGGTGTGATCATGTTTTGCTTGTGAGATAATTTTAGTCAACGGGTCTGTCACATACAGATCCGTAAGTATTTTGCGAATTCTATGTCTACAATGCTCTGCACGTAGCTACTCTAGCTAATTGCTCCCACTTTCAATATGTATCTAGATCGAGACTTAGAGTCATCCAGATCTATGTCAAAACTTGCGTCGACGTAACTTTTTACGACGAACCTTTTGTCACCTCCATAATCGAGAAACATATCCTTAGTCCTTTTCAGGTATTTCAGGATGTTCTTGACCGCTGTCCAGTGATCCACTCCTGGATCACTTTGGTACCTCCCTGCTAGACTTATAACAAGGCACACATTAGGTCCGGTACACAGCATTGCATACATGATAGAGCCTATGGCTGAAGCATAGGGAACATCTTTCATTTTCTCTCTATCTTCTGCAGTGGTCGGGCATTGAGTCTTACTCAACTTCACACCTTGTAACACAGGCAAGAACCCTTCCTTTGCTTGATCCATTTTGAACTGAACCCTTCCTTTGCTTGATCCATTTTGAACTTTTTCAAAACTCTGTCAAGGTATGTGTTCTGTGAAAGTCCAATTAAGCGTCTTGATCTATCTCTATAGATCTTAATGCCTAATATGTAAGCAGCTTCACCGAGGTCTTTCATTGAAAAAACTCTTATTCAAGTATCCCTTTATGCTATCCAGAAATTCTATATCATTTCCAATTAGTAATATGTCATCCACATATAATATCAGAAATGCTACAGAGCTCCCACTCACTTTCTTGTAAATACAGACTTCTCCAAAAGTCTGTATAAAACCAAATGCTTTGATCACACTATCAAAGCGTTTATTCCAACTCCGAGAGGCTTGCACCAGTCCATAAATGGATCGCTGGAGCTTGCACACTTTGTTAGCTCCCTTTGGCGGTGCAAGCTGGGAACAAAATGCAAATGCTGGGAATGATTCTGGTAACTGGGGAAGGACCCAACAATAGAGAGTGAATTCACTGTTTGAAAAGGTCATAGCATTGTCGAGGAAACTGAGAGGAATCCCAGGTAGTACCGATGATAACACGTAGTGCTTGTGCGTGCTCTCAAGAACTTGATTATTTTCCACAATCATCAAGGTTTTATCAACATCCGTGTCAAGGGTGCTGACAACACAACATACTACCATGATGGCTAATGATGGATGATACAGATGCAAAGGAAGATAACACCTTCTCAGATTTCACCTTAGCGAGGCCAAGGAAACAAAATCTGGATGATCGACCGGGAGACATTTAGCACTCCGCTTCTAATGTTCTCCTTGATGTGCTAGTGTAACCCATTCATAGAAATGGTCTAGTATCTAGAACATCAAGTAAAGGTCGGACTTCGGAAACACAAAAATCATAAGGCACAACTAGGGAGTAAATCCTACGAAGTCCTTATGGGAAGGTGGCCAACTTCTTCAATCAAGATACTACAATAATAGGTCTTTCGGCTGGGTGGTGCTGGCCATGACATCCACTTTACCAGTTATCGAGGGACCAATATTATAGTTCTTGGGGAAATGTTCCAACCATCATATCTGCCTGAGATTCAGATCTCGTTGGTGTCAGGACATTCCAGACTCATCAAGTCTAGGAAGAAAAACGAAAAGTTGTTGCCTCATATTTTTCTAGATTATAAGAGCATGGTAGCACATGATATTATTGTTAAGAATAAGAAGATGCTTAACTATAGAGTGGTGTTTGATAAGAAACATGTTGAGACTATTACCTTGCCTGCTCCCTCTCTGTTTGACATATTTTCAGGCACGTACCTTATTTTGCCGGAGGCCGTTTAGGCATACCAGAGCCTGACATCAGCTCCAGAGTCGGAGCCATTATCTGATCCTCACCGTCAGTCTGTTTATCAGTGGGATCCTGAGGAGATTGCCAACCAGTGGCACCCCGAAGACCCTCCTCAGTACACCGGAGAGGGCATTTTTGATCCATGGGCATAGACCAACTTAGGCCAAAAGCCTAACCTTGGGGGAGTACGTATTTCTCACCGACATTACATTCATGTTCACACACTCATTCCAATTGTCAGTGCTCTTAATTTTTCCTTGTATCATCCATGCTAGTTTATTTTCTTTTTAAGCTTTCTTCTTGTGTGTTTGAAAAACCTTAAGAAAAAACAAAAAAAATAGTTGTAGCTTTTAGCTAGTTTACTTTCCATGCCTGTAGTAGTAGTAATTAAAAATAAAATCCAAAAAGATTTCTCGTTCTTCTTTTGCTTGTTGGGAGCTTTCCCGTGTAAATAGTTTTGTTTCTTTTCTTTTTCTTTGGGGGTCGAGAGGAGAAGACCATGATGAAAATGTTGAGTGGCTCTCATATGCATTATTGTTGATCTAACAAAGAGCCCATATTACCTTGTCTTCTCTCTTGAGTTGAATGCTTGCAGATTCCAGCTTAGTCCAATGCACGTGCACTATTATTATTATTATCCACACTATTCGGTCGTGTAAGTGAAAGGCAATAATGACGATATATGATGAACTGGTTGAGATGAGAAAAGCTGGTATGAACTCGACCTCCCTTGTTTTTGTAAATATGATTAGTTCATCGCTCCTGATTCAGCCTATTATGAATGAGACATGTTTGCAATGACAATTAGAGATTATAGTTGCTCATGTCATGCTTAAGTAGCTAGGAGTTTATAATGGTTTACCTTGTGTGTCAACATGCTACTAAAATGGTTGTGATGTGGTATGATAGGGTGGTATCCTCCTTTGAACGATTCGAGTGGCTTGACTTGGCACATGTTCACGCATGTAGTTGAAACAAAATCAACATAGCCTCCACGATATTTATGTTCATGGTGAATTATATCCTACTCATGCTTGCATTCAGTGTTGATTAATTTTAATGCATGTTCATGACTGTTGTCGCTCTCTAGTTGGTCGCTCCCCAGTCTCTTTCTAGCCTTCACTTGTACTAAGCGGGAATACTGCTTCTGCATCCAACTCCATAAACCCCAAAAGTTATTCCATATGAGTCCACCATACCTACCTATATACGGTATCTACCTGCCGTTCCAAGTAAATTTGTATGTGCCAAACTCTAAACCTTCAAATAAATATCATGTTTTGTATGCTCGAATAGCTCATGTATCAACTAGGGGAGTATAAAATCCTGTTTTGTATGCTTATCAGGATTGATGCTTGTTGGTGGTGGGGAGTATAAAATTTACCATTCTGCTTGGGAACCGCCTATAATGTGTGTAGCATGGAAGATATCGAGATCTCTCGGTTGTTATGTTGACAATGAAAGTATACCGCTCAAAATATTATTCATCTCTATTTCAAAATCGAGCTCTGGCACCTCTACAAATCCCCTATTTCAAAATCAAGCTCTGGCACCTCTACAAATCCCTGCTTCCCTCTGCGAAGGGTCTATCCTTTTACTTTTATGTTGAGTCGCCATCCTCTTATTAAAAAGCACTAGTGGGGAGCACCGCTGTCATTTGCATGTATTATTGTTAGTTTACATTGAGTATGACTGTGACTGGATCTCTTTTACCATGAATTACAATTTCCAGTCAGCCCTTGATCTTCAGAGGTGCTCTGCATTTATGTTTTGCGGTCTCAGAAAGGGCTAGCGAGATACCATCTTGTTATATCATATTATGATTGTTTTGAGAAAGTGTTGTCATCCAAGATTTATTATTATTGCTCGCTAGTTGATTATGCCATCGATATGAGTAAACATGAGACCTAAATGTTATTGTGAATATGGTTAGTCCATAATCTTTGCTAAAAACTTGAATGCTGGCTTCACATATTTACAACAACAAGGGCAAACAGAGTTTATAAAAGTTTTTCTTTATCGCTTTCAGTTTGTCAACTGAATTGCTTGAGGACAAGCAAAGGTTTAAGCTTGGGGGAGTTGATACGTCTCCAACGTATCTACTTTTCTAAACACTTTTGCCCTTATTTTGGACTCTAACTTGCATGATTTGAATGGAACTAACCCGGACTGACACTGTTTTCAGCAGAATTGTCATGGTGTTATTTTTGTGCAGAGATAAAAGTTCTTGGAATAACCTGGAAATCAATGGAGATTATTTTTGGAATATATAAAAAATACTGGCGAAAGAATCAAGGCCAGGGGGCCCACACCTTGTCCACGAGGGTGGGGGCGCGCCTACCCCTTGGGCGCGCCCCCTGCCTCGTGGGCCCCCTAGTGCTCCTCCGACCTCAACTCCAACTCTATGTATTTGTGTTCGGGGAGAAAAAAACAGAGAGAATGAATCGTCGCGTTTTACGATACGGAGCCGTCGCCAAGCCCTAAACTTTCTCGGGAGGGCTGGTCTGGAGTCCGTTCGGGGCTCCGGAGAGGGGAATTCGTCGCCATCGTCATCATCAACCTTCCTCCATCACCAATTTCATGATGCTCACCGCCGTGCGTGAGTAATTCCATCGTAGGCTTGCTGGATGGTGATGGGTTGGATGAGATTTATGATGTAATTGAGTTAGTTTTGTTAGGGTTTGATCCCTAGTATCCATTATGTTCTGAGATTGATGTTGCTATGACTTTGCTATGCTTAATGCTTGTCACTAGGGCCCGAGTGCCATGATTTCAAATTTGAACCTGTTATGTTTTCATGAATATATATATATATATATATATATATATATATGAGTTCTTGATCCTATCTTGCAAGTCTATAGTCACCTATTATGTGTTATGATCCATTAACCCCGAAGTGACAATAATCGGGATACTTACTGGTGATGACCGTAGTTTGAGGAGTTCATGTATTCACTGTGTGTTAATGCTTTGGTCCAGTACTCTATTAAAAGGAGGCATTAATATCCCTTAGTTTCCAATAGGACCCCGCTGCCACGGGAGGGTAGGACAAAAGATGTCATGCAAGTTCTTTTCCATAAGTACGTATGACTATATTCGGAATATATGCCTACATTACATTGATGAACTGGAGCTAGTTCTGTGTCATCCTAGGTTATAACTATTGCATGACGAATCGCATCCGACATAATCATCCATCACTGATACATTGCCTATGAGCTTTTCATATATTGTTCTTCGCTTATTTACTTTTCCGTTGCTACTGTTACAATCACTATAAAACCAAAACTACTACCGTTACTTTTGTCGCTGGTACCACTACTATCATATTACTTTGCTACTAAATACCTTGCTACAGATATTAAGTTTCCAGGTGTGGTTGAATTGACAACTCAGCTGCTAATACTTGAGAATATTGTTTGGCTCCCCTTGTGTCGAATCAATAAATTTAGGTTGAATACTCTACCCTCGAAAACTGTTGCGATCCCCTATACTTGTGGGTTATCACCCACTTGTCTTGCTAGTGGTATGTCATGGGGCTGTGCTGGGCGAGCCAGTCCATGCCCACAATGCCGTCGTACGCGCCAATTTCCAATTCAAGCATTGGCGTGACGAACGTGTGCCCCTACATCCACCATTTGAGCTCGGGGACGATGCGGTTGCAGGTGAGACGGTCACCGTTGGTGACGCGGACGTCCACCGGTGACATCTCTTCCGTTGCCAGGCCGATGCGCTCGACGAACGCCTTGTTGACGAAGTTGTGTGTGTTGCCGGAGTCAAGGAGCAGCAGCATCACCCGATTGCCCACCAATGTGCGCAGCCGAATCGTCGTTGCCGAATCGGTGCCGTCGAGCGCCTGCGATGAGATGAGACAACATTCCGGCACGCCCGCGGGTTGTACTTGTGGCGGGGGCCCGAGGTCGGGGTCGTCCAGGAGTTGCATCGCGTGAATGGTGTCGTCCGAGAGGACCTCGCCATGGTCGCCAACTTGGATGGTGAGCAACTGGGCGGGCGGGGCGCAGCGGTGCTCGCGCGAGTAGCGGTCGCCGCACTTGAAACACAAGTTGTTGGCGTGGCGGAAGTCGCACAGTTGTCGCTTGCGTGTGAACTCGTTCGCTTGGGCGTGCGCCGGTGCCGCGGCCCGTGGTTGCTATTGTTGTGCTGGCGCCGGAGGAGGCCGTCCTGTAGGCGCGATGTGTGGGCGTGCTCTGGTCGCGCCCAATTCCTCTTCTTGGATTCGCGCCAGGACGGAGGCGCGCGTGATGCTGGAGGGTGCCTGGAGACGTACCGCGGCGCGGAGCTCGTCCTTCAATCCCAGGAGGAACTGTGTGATGAAGAATTTGTTGTTGATGGACGTGTCGAGGGCCAGCAGGTGATACATCTGTTCATCGAACGCTGCGCGGTACTCAGCGTTGGTGCCAGTTTGCCGGAGTTGAAGCAGCCTATGCATCACCAACTTGAACTCCTCCATGCCGAACTCCTCCAGAATCGCTGCAGTGAAGTGCTCCCACGTGATGTTGCGGTGCGTTTGTCTGAACGCTTGTAGCCAGTGCGCGGCCTGGCCGTCGATGTAGAGCACCGCGGTGGCCACCCAATGGCGCGGCGCCACTTTGTAGAGCTCGAAGTAGGCAAGGCAGCGATCCAGCCACAGGTATGGTGTCGTGCCGTCGAACTTGGGGAAATCGTGCTTGGGCAGCTTGTGATACTCATTGTTGTTGTAGCCCGTCTGAGACGCAGTCGCCGCGGCGACGAACCCGCCGAGAGGAGGCACCGGGATGAGTGGTGGGCGGTGGTCCCCCAAGCGTGCGTGCGACGAGGACGACCGAGGCGGATCGGAAGCGAGACGCGATGACGGTGGAGGTGGGGGTTGTTGCTGCTGCTGGGCGGGCTGGTGGAGGAGTGTGGTGACCGAGCCCGTCAGCGAGGCCGACCCTTCCATCGTCTTGCGCGTGGCGTTAAGATCCGCTTGGGTCAGATCGATCTGGCGTGAGAGACCGCACACCTCCTGCGAGATCTGAGCGTTGATTGCGGCCTGCAGCTCGATCTGCTTGTCGTGTGCCGCCTTCTGGTCGTCGACTTTGGAGAGCAGAGTCTCAAGCAGCTTTGGTGATGTTGGTGTTCCCCTCGTCCATGGCGGCTATCACTTGTCGCGTCGCCGCCAAAGCCTTCGAAGGAGCCGTGGTCTTGTGCTGAAGGGGATCGAACCCCGTGACGGATTTTGCGCCGCTTGCCGGAGCAGCTCGCACCGGTGCGGTGGACGTTACCGATCCTCGATCAAACACAAGGGAGAAAAAAATTGGCGAAAAAGGCTCTGATTACCAAGTTTAACACACCAAAGAGGAGGGGGTCGGGTAGGTGAGGGAGAGCGAGAGAGAGACTTGGTGAGGAAGAAGTTGCTTTCAGAGGAAGGATTCAGGATGAGAGTTACAGCTCGTCACATCACTTGCCAACGCCACAGCCGGCTGGCTCCTTTTTAAAACACTACCTCTCCTCTCTTCTCACTCTCCAGCTCACACTTACAGGTGGGGTCCGATCCTTGCCACGTCACGATGGACAAGTGGTCAGGCGTGAGAAGTACAAGTACTCTCAAACTAAAATATACTACTACACTTCCAAAATAAGTGTTGTGAGGAACGGAGGGAGTACTTAGTCAATTTCTCTCAATCTTTCCTTTCTCCTCTTCTTCTATTACCTTTCATCCCTGTGGAGTAAAGTCCAGGTGCGAGGCGTTTTACCAATAGGGAAAATGTTTTTTTTTTTTTACTAAATGAAATTTTCAATTTGTCATGAGGAAATATTACACGCTAGACCTCCCCTCACCTCTGCCTTCTGAAGAAGTGAGGAAAATCATAAGAAATAAGAAGGAAATCGAATTGATTACTGAAACAAGTATGCATCAAAACCATCTAACCTGGTAATAACAGATTTATATCTTGGGGTTCTATTCATATTTGTCCGAGTATTTGAGAACATAGGAGTATCAGATATGAATATAGCTATCACTCAATCCCAATATTCAGAGAGTATTAATCTCGTAATGTGAGATTTAATTACTCTTTATACACATACACCACATAGTTATTTTATTTACTAATTTTATGTTAATTTCACTTTGCATCTAGTATCACCATAGCTGCGTAGTTGCAGCACAGATCAGATGTCCATTAGTTACGTTAGGCCCAAAAATAAGATGAATTCAGGTACAACAGCACAGATCATTGATTCGGCTACATTTTGTAAGATTGTTAATAGTTGAATAAGACACGAAAGCAGATAGATAACCTTCTTTTTGCACGGATACAACACAAATGTACCTTCATTTCGGTCAAATGTGACATGGATAATGCAGATTAAAATTGTCACCCTATGAACTGCACAAGCAAACATTCTAACAGATCAATGCTTGCCATTGCAAATATAATGTGTTCCACGATACAAACAGAAAAGGATTATAGGACTACAATTTAGGAAGCAAATAAATTGCTTACACTCGTTAATTTGACTGACTTGATACCTTGACACGGGCAGATTGATCCTGCTAGTTGTAGCAAAAGAGGCAACGACCTTCATGCTTCCATGCACTTCCAAATCCAACTTTACACATAGCAGCTTGGCTACCGACAAGCGCGTAAATATATATCACTACACTTTCTGCATCTTACCACTAAGCTCCGTTGTCTTTGCAGCCTTGCCCGAATCCATCTCCTGCCAATAATTAGTGGGGAAATGTTAATTAACTGGAGAACATAATTACAAGGGAAATGTTAATTAACTGGAGAACAAAATTAAAATAATGTTACTTTTAAAATCAATAAGCTAAACTCAATTCGGTATTGTATCCAGTGGTGAATATCATGAACATGAAACAATGCATCTTGGATACAGACCTACGGAACAAAATAACCGGTAAAATTCTAGTTCTATTTCTTCATTTGATGACACTTTTACTCATCATGGGTACACCATATGGGAATGCATAAACAATGGTTTTCTGTATAATAGTCACAGCACAAATGCAGAACCAATTTGGCAATTACACAAACGTGGTTGTAAGAAACCAGTGAAGATAGAATCTAGAGAGGCAACTACAAATTTTATCATGTTATGACCAATCTGAAGTGCTGAATTGCACTTGGCGCTTAAGGTAGTTAAAGTACGAGACGCAGAGTATGGCATTTTATTTTTCCTGTGTCTAAACAATTATAGAAATAGTTTCTGCAAGTCCAAACAGACACTATCATCATCCTATAATAGAAAATTACATCTTTCAGAGATATCTTTCTACCTAAATTTAACAGCTCAATTCACATAAATTAAGGCTGCAGCAAAAACACCCTAGTTTAAAAACCAATTCATATTGTAGACACATCTTTCAATCAGAGAATTCTGGTAAAACCATAATATTTCCCCTTTTATCACTATAACAATACACTTGGACTAGTGTGACATCCAACAACTAAAGCAAATTAATTTTGCAACATTGTAATATTGGCAATGCCCTGTACAGCAAATGCATCAGCTGCTGCACCTCCACTCCAATTATCCTCGCAGTTATGTTCAGAGATGTTTATCATGTTAGTACACGGATATTTGCAAATTTTGGTGCACATATATGGCTGCAAGTGTGTTGAGGATGTTAGTTTATGGTAGTTCAGTTGCAACTGGCCTGGATGGCAGGAAGGTCAATGCTATGAACGTATTGCAGTAACAGGAGGTCACTTGTTGATCAAGCACATGCAACAGCAAGCAAACTGAAGGGAGAGTCTTTTAGGATGTTTAGAATTGAATGATTCTAGTTTATTATGAGTATGTATTGTGTTACTAAAGGAAATGGGACCTAAGCATCCACTATATAAGGATGTCATGTATCTATGCCTGAGACAAGCAAGAACAATCAATCTAACCTCTCCCGGTTAAAAAAAAAAGGGCAACCTGGTGCATGTAGCTCCCGCTTGCGCAGGGTCCAGGGAAGGGTCCGACCACTTTGGGTCTATAGTACGCAGCCTTTCCCTACATTTCTGTAAGAGGCTGTTTCCAGGACTTGAACCCATGACCTCATGGTCACAAGGCAGCAGCTTTACCACTGCGCCAAGGCTCCCCTTCTAACCTCTCCCGGTTACTCTCTCAAAATAAACCCTATGTCCACACAATCCCATGCTTCAGCATGGCAGTTATCCGGTTGTGGATCTAGACCACAAAATTTCGTATCAGAGCAGACCACAATGGCTTTTGCTGCCAAGATGATGTCATGAAGGATCACTCGCGTCATGATACAGCATGGTATCTACCCTATTACAGACAATGTGCTTCACTAAGTCTTTGATCCTTATGGAGCAGGGGAGACAATTGAATCTTTCCAGTAAAGTCAAAGATCATGATCTCCATCAAATATGGTTTAGACCATGATGCAGCACGAGCTTTCAGGAGTTGACAAGGTTGCAACACCTACGACGGCTGTTGTGAACTTGATACTAAGTTAATCCCTATATTGAGCAGTGCTACATTGACAGAGCCAAGTTGACAGAGGTGGCATGACATAATGCAGTGGTGTTGGCGGCCCATGAGCAAGAAGCAGCAGAGGCTTCAAAGGCACAAGCAGCAACAGATCAACCGCCACAAGCAAACGCATTTAAGCACTAAAACAGTTGCATGGAGTGCGGCAGAGGCAGGTACAGCCAAACTAACAGCAGGAAAGCTAGATGCAGCAGCTGTGGTAGACATAACAGCAGCGACAGCAACTGCCTTGGCAAACTTAAAATCAACGGCTCTTGCAGAGACAACCAGACGCAAGACATCTCTGGGTTGGCACCTGCCAGCAATTTGGATGAATCATGCCCATGGCCATGGACTTTTATTCGGCTTGAGGATCATGAGGAAGAAGAAACCAACGTCCCTACTTGGACTTGTTTACCGTACTAGAAAAGGAAAGAGGAAGCTGCATGTATGCATTCGATCCTGGAGATTTGCAAGATATATGCCAGACGATGTGGATTTCCTGCATCAAAGGAAAGGAGGCTCCATATTTCTTGCCAATAAGAGGTATTTCCGCAAAACAAGTTTTCCATGGGTCATGTACTAAACAAGCATCGGAGGAGCCATTAGTTTGGTTTCTAAAAAGCTGGCAGGAAGTAAAAGTAAGCAAACCAAAAATAAATTTTAGTTATGTGCACATCTACAATACAAGGCACCTGCGCCACAACCTTCCATGTACATGGGGGTACAGTGGGCTGCAACCATGGCCACCACCTGCAGCTTGAGGATAAGCTGCTTGTCCAGGTGGGGTGTAGTGTTATGGACAACAGCATATGGTGGTTCGGTACTTAGTTGCAGCCGGCCTGCCAACAAGAAGCCAATGCTATGGGTGTATTGGAGTAACAGGACGCTTTAAGATTGAAGTCTAGTCTATTAGGAGTCTACATTGTGTTAGGAAAGGAAAAGGACTTTAGCATCCACTATATAAGGATGAATCTATGTTTGAGACACGCAGGAACAATCAACCTACTCTCTACCGGTTTCCCAACTCAACGAATGTCTACCCAATCCCTTGCAGCCACAATGTCTGGCTGTCTTCAGCACCGTAGTTATCCCATTGTGGATCTAGGCCCACACCAATGCGCCATACTCAAAATAAACAAGTTTTGTGTCCGAATAGCAATTTGTTAGTGTACTTTTCATGTCTTCATGAACATCCATGACGGTTTTCAATTTTTTTCCAGAACTTTTCATATTGGGTTTAGTGGAGAGATCATAGGGTGGAAAGAAGCCCTAGTGGAAAAAATCCAATTTGATGGCCTACAATTCTCCTATGAAATTACCATGTGAGAAAATCCGATTTACAAAGAGTCTGTGGGACATTGTGATGAAAGGTTTTGCATGCTTCAAACTGGCCCAAAAAAAGACAGAACAACACCAACTGCTACTGCAAGTTGATACAGAATCAAATACAGATGATGTCAATAAATGATTTTTACATACACACTCCACGAGTTTTGAACAAAAATAGCATGCAGCTATAACTGTAAGGAGCTTTAATGGGTAGATAACATGCATGGGCATAAACCGTTCCTGACATTTTTCACTGACTTCAAACGGAAGGTCACACTTGGTCTAATAGTACAAAGGTACTACTCCCAATTCACAACATCCAATATTCAACCACGAATTTGTGCCTAGCATCATTCTAAATAACCAAAAGGTACTTTTTTGTTGAAAATCAGCAATGTGCTTATACCACAATAAAGAAGCCAATAACAAGAAAGAGCAAGCCTGTCACATCTTGATGCATACTAACTCTACTATAAAAATGGACATAATCACATGATAACAACTTCTTACTATTTTACTAATTGGCACGGGTGGCCTTAAATAGCAATTCAATTTTATGACCTAATCCCCGTCTACAGGCTGGTAAAAAATAGAAATTATTAAGAAAAAAATTAACATATTAGTAGCAATGTCAAGTTTCAAAGTGTGGAGGACGGGTGAGTCTCAAAAGAACGAGTACACATAGTGTGGAAATTACAGTTATCTTATTTTAAGATCAATCAGCAGCTTCTCTAGGAGAGGAAGCTTTCTGTACCTCACTTGGAATTTATAATTCGTAATTTGAGCATCCTCCAGCATGATGGATGGCATCTCAAATTCATTTTCAAGTACAACCATTAACATATATGACAAAGGCCCATTTGAGGCATCAATAAAGCTATACAAGTCATAACCATCAAGGCACAAGTCACAGCTGCAGAATCCAATGTAAACCAACACACGCTTACAACTCTTACCATGAATACTTAATCAAGCCCAAACGTGGTGGACCACCAAAAGAAAGCCGTAACTACATCCACAAAGAAAGAGATGCCGTAGAATACATCATGGATTAAAAACACTGACAGAAAAGTTCAATAAAAACACTCTGACAGAAAAATTCTACAAAACACTAACAAAAGTGAAGAAACAGCTGACTACTAAGTGATCTGACCTAAAAAAAGGGGACGCCCTAAAGCACAACCACCATTCAAATGCATTGCAACTTGCAAATGTTCCCCAAAACAGCTTTTGGCAGCACAGCACCGAACAGACAGCACGTCTCTATCAACATTTTGCAAACCTTAAATGGCACTAAATCACACACATGATCACAACCGGTGACAGCTAATTGTCTACCACCAAGAATTAGCCTCACAAGAATAAGCTACAGCATTCCAGTTCCGTACAGAAGCATGGACAGTGCAGTTCAGTTGGACGCACAGGAGATATGGATCTTCGCTGAGTTTACCCCAAATCACCGTAAATTTGCATCTAATCGAAGTCCGGGATACAGATCAGACAATCGGGTGAGCGTAACAATACAAGAGAAGCACAAATTTTAGAGTTGAAAGTGAAGGCAAGAACCTTTCCGGTGCTCTCGTAATAGTCGTTGAGCGCCCACTGGTACTTGGATTGATCCAGCCCGAACCAATTCGAAATGTACTCATCCAAGCTTGCGTGCGCTGCACATGGAGTGGAAAAACACACAGATCAAAACCACATATCAAAAGACTATAGAAATTTAACGCACCAAACACTCTCCCGGGTCACCTTCTTGCACGCGCAAAACCGCGTCCCAGAAGAACCCGAACGCCGATCCATCCGTCCTCGACTCTGCCTTCTCGAACTGCGGCGGAGGTACCTGCACTGGCGAGGCCTGGAACAGTTTGGCTGGCGGCAGTGGCGGGGAGACCGTCTTGACCGGCGGAGGCGGCGAGACCATCTTGGCCGGCGGAGGCGATGTGGCTATATGCTCCGGCGGCGGGGACGCAGGAGACGCCACCGAACGGGGAGTGGAATTGGGGGTGGAAAACTCAGATCCTGGCGACTCGGCCGAACGAGAGGTCGGGGTATCCACTGGCGGCGGCGTGGCCGGGGGCGTGATGAAGACAGTGAGGTTTCCCGCCTTGCCGATTACCGGCGGCGGTGTGGACGCCATCGTTGAACAAAGGGAAGCGGAGGAGCGCGCTGGCGTTGAAGCTAGGGTAAGCGAGTGCTCGTGTGAGAGTGAGCCGACTGCGCCATTGGGGGAAAGGGGGCGAAGCTTTTGTTACGCCTTTTTCGACATTTATCCTTTTCTTCGTGTAAAAAAAAGGAAATGCTTTCTGACTACACCATGTTCTCGTGTAAAAAAAATCGAAATATACATCTCAAAAACGTCTGTCCATGATGTAGATGCAATTTTTTTTAATCAGATGTATACATCTGATGTAAAATGTATCACAAGTGATGTAAATATACATTACCTGACCACGCCAGATGTAAAACGGCTAGCAGCCTAAAACGCCAAACTGACAGTGCCTCACTTTCCGTACCCACCGCGCGACCGCTACCCACCATGTCGCCCGCCCACCGGAACCCGCTGCACTCCATCGCCGCCAGATCCGACCTTCCCCCCCTGCCGCTGTCGTATCCGCCGCATTTCCGCCGCTCCGCCGCCGCCACGGGATTCAAGCTTCTGCATCATCGCCCTCACAGCCTCCAGCCTCCTCACCCCTGCCGTCGCCGGAGCCGCCACTTTTTCACCGCCCCACGCCTCAGATCTGCCGCGTTTGGAGTTCCATCGCCGCAGCGCGGTATGGAGCATCTCTGCCCTGAAAGTCGCACCCGCTCGATCGCCGCTGTACCATGATGGCTCGTGTCCGCATCAGTATTTCCCGAAGAGGAAGGGAAGGGATGATGCAACACAGCTACGGTAGTTATTTCCCTCAGTTATGAAACCAGGTTTATCGAACCAAAAGGAAAACCAAGCAACACTATGTAAATGGTACCTGCACACAAAGAACAAATACTTGCAACCCACGCGTAAGAAGGGTTGTCACCCTCTCGGGTAAAAGATAGATTGGTTTGTATGATTTTGAATAAATAGATCTCGCGATGAAAGAAAATAAAACAAATAAAGAAAAGGTGCAGCAAGGTATTTTTGATTTTTAGAATAATAAATCTGAAAGCAAAAGCAAATAAAAATATATCTCAAAGCAAATATGATAAAGAATAGACCTGGGGGCTGTAGCTTTCAGTAGTGGCTTCTCTCGAGAAAAATAGCATACGGCGGGTAAACAAATTACTGTTGGCCAATTGATAGAACTTCAAATAATTATGACGATATCCAGGCAGTGATCATTATATAGGCATCACGTCCAAGATTAGAAGACCAACTCCTACTTGCATCTACTATTATTACTCCACACATCGACCGCTATCCAGCATGCAACTAGTGTATTAAGTTCATGAAAAAACGAAGCAATGCAATAAGAACGATGACATGATGTAGACAAGATCTATTCATGTAGGAATAGACACCATCTTGTTATCCTTAATGGCAACGATCAATACGTGTCTTGCTGCCACTTCTGTCACTTGGAAAGAACACCGCACAATCGAACCCATCACAGAGCACCTCTTCCCATGGCAAAAAAAATTGATATAGTCAGCCTAACTAAACCAAAGATTCGAAGAGAAATACGAGGTTATAAGTAATCATGCATATAAGAGATCAAAGAAACTCAAATAACTTTCATGGATAAAATAGATCTGATCATAAACTCAAAGTTCATCAGATCCCAACAAACACACCGCAAAAAGAGTTACATCAAATAGATCTCCAAGAGATCATTGTATTGAGAATCAAAAGAGAGGGAGGAAGCCATCTAGCTACTAACTACGAACCCGTAGGTCTACAATGAACTACTCACGCATCATCGGAGAGGCACCAATGAGGATGATGAACCCCTCCGTGATGGTGTCTAGATTAGATCTGGTCGTTTTGGAACTTGCGGCGGCTGGGATTGTGTTTCGTCGACTCCCCTTGGGTTTTGGATTTTCAGTGTATTTATAAAGCAAAGAGGCGGTGCGGGAGGCGGCCAAGCTGGGCACAACCCACCAAGGAGAGCCTGGGCCCCCAGGCGTGCCCAGGTGGGTTGTGCTCCCCTCGGAGCCCCCTGTGGTACTTCTTTAGCCCAACAGGTGTCTTCTGGCCCAGAAAAATTCTCCAAAAAGTTTCACTACGTTTGGACTCTGTTTGGTACTGATATTCTGCGAAGTAAAAAACAAGCAAAAACAACAACTCGCACTGGGCACTGGGCACTATGTCAATAGGTTAGTCGCAAAAAATGATACAAAGTTGCAATAAAATGATTGTAAAATATCCAAGAATGATAATATAACAGCATGGAACAAGCAAAAATTATAGATACGTTAGAGACGTATCATACCATTGCTCGATTTTTTTGTCGTTGTGCGCCTCGACTTCGTCGGTCGTCTAGAAGCCGCACCTGTACCACCACCATGACGCTAAAGAAGGTCTCTAAGAGCAAGACCGGCTTCAGGGTGCTGACAAAGTCGTCCGGGAACTTTGGGTGGAACCTCCTCCAAGTGATGTAAAATACAACACTTGGAGATCCAAATTTGCATGGTGATGTAAAACACCAAGCCATGTGCCAAACCCCAACCGCAAAATCTGAATCTGAAACTTCCATCTGCCCGCCCAACTCCCACCGGCTCCCACGTGCCGCCCACTGGCCACCGCCAGGCCCCATGGCCGACTCCGACAACCCCGTTGTCGGTGTCAAAACCGGCAGATCTCGGGTAGGGAGTCCAAGCTGTGTATCTGAGGATCGATGGTAACAAGGGTCACAAGGGACACAATGTTTTACCCAGGTTCGGGCCCTCTTAAAGGAGGTAAAACCCTACGTCCTACTTGATTATATTCGATGTGTATAAGGGTTACAAGAGTTGATCTACCTCGAGATCGTAATGGCTAAACCCTAGCTATCTAGCCTATGATTATTCTGATAGCCTCTATGGACTAAACCCCACGGTTTATATATACACCGGAGGGGCCTAAGGTTGTACAAAGTCGATTTACAAGGGAAGGAAATAATACATCTTGACACCTAACTTGCCGTCCATGCACATAGGAGTCCTATTCGGACACGGGGGATAGTCTTCTGCTTTATCTTCACGGCCCATCAGTCCGACCCATATCGAACAGACCGAATACCCCAGGACCCCCTAATCCAGGACTCCCTCAGTAGCCCCTGAACCAGTCTTCGATGACGATGTGTTTGGCACGTGGATTATCTTCGGCATTGCAAGGCGGGTTCCTTCTCCTAGATGTTTTAAGTTAGCTTCCTGTATAAAGGAACAATGTCCAGCTCCGCATAATCAATACAGCCCTTAGTCACGAAGGCAAGACATCAAAATAAGTATAGTGTCTTTTACTGACAACTTTTTCGGCGAAGCGTCACACTTGACTCTTTAACATTTTGAACCGTTTTCACGCCTCCCATTTCGCGTTTCGAGGCTTAGCCTCCATTGACACGTCTTGTCAAATCAGAGATCGTGCCCGCCCATCACGGGATTCTCATCAATATGGTTTGGGTAACCCAATCGCGCATTACGCATGATCTCATTGGGAACAACCGAGTTTTATGGCCTGAGAGGGGGGACGTTTGGTATTTTCACCATCTATAAGAGGATAAAGATCTTTCCTTTTTCCCAACGCCTTCCTCTAGCTCCTATCTTCCAACTTCCAAGCTCCAGCGCTCATAGCTCCGATCTTCTCCACCGCTTCCACCCTCCCCAGCAATGGTCGGGTCTGGTTCCAAGGGCAAGTGGGAGGCCTCCTCCGTCACTGAAAAGGGCGTCAAGGACCTCCGGAGCACGGGCTATTTGTCCACGGATATCATGCATAGGATCCCTGACAAGGATCAGGTCATCCCCACTCTGGAGCCTAGTGAGAGGGTTGTGTTCATCCCCCATTTTCTCCGGGGCTAGGGTTTCTGAAAGTGCAACTAATCCCTGGGTGGTTTTGGTAATTCTTAACAACATATAGCTCATTGAACTAATACTCTTTCAAGATGATCATTTCAAAAAGTTCAATGATTGGCATGGCATGGACTAGAGATGTGGACCCCTCTAAATGCTAAGGACACATATTGGCTCAAGCTCAAGTCTCTACATTTTCATTTTAGTGATCCAAGATCACAATGAGTCCATAGGAAAAAGCCAATACTATTAAAAGGGGATGAGGTGTTGCTTAATGGCTTGCTTGCTCAAAATGCTTAGTGATATGCTCCAAAAGTCCTCAACCACTTTCTAATATCCACATTTGTCCCAAACCACAAGTCAAACTCAGCCCCACCGATTTGATCTATCTGGCGCTGCCGAGTTCATTTGGCATAGCCATAGCCAGAAACCCTAATCAGTTCGATCTCACCGATAGGGATCTCGGTCTCACCGAGATGAGATTGCAAACTCTCTGTTTCCTTTTCGTAACGTTTCAGTCTCACCGAAATGAGCGATCGGTCCCACCGAGTTTGCTTGACCAACTCTCGGTTTGCCTATTACAGAAATCGGTCTCACCGAGTTCATGTGATCAGTCTCACCGAGATTACGTTATGCCCTAACACTAATGAAATCGGTCCCACCAAGTTGACATGCCGGTCCCACCAAAAATCCTAACATTCACATTTTAAACTAAATCAGTCTGACCGATTTTAACGATTCGGTCCCACCGAGTTTGGTAAATTGTGTGTAACGGTTAGATTTTGTGTGGAGGCTATATATACCCCTCCACCCATTCTCCATTTGTGGAGAGAGCTATCAGAACGTGCCTATAATTCCACCATTCATTTTCTGAGAGAGAACCACCTACTCATGTGTGAGACCAAGATATTCCAATCCAACCACAAGAATCTTGATCTCTAGCCTTCCCCTAGTTGCTTTCCACTCAAATCATCTTTCCACAAAATCCAAATATGTGAGAGAGAGTTGAGTGTTGGGGAGACTATTATTTGAAGCACAAGAGCAAGGAGTTCATGATCAACACACCATCTATTACCTTTTGGAGAGTGGTGTCTCCTAGATTGGTTAGGTGTCACTTGGGAGCCTCCGTCAAGATTGTGGAGTTGAACCAAGCGGTTTGTAAGGGCAAGGAGATCGCATACTTCGTGAAGATCTACCCAAGTAAGGAAAGTCCTTTGTGGGCGATGGCCATGGTGGGATAGACAAGGTTGCTTCTTCATGGACCCTTCGTGGGTGGAGCCCTCCATGGACTCGCGCAACCGTTACCCTTCATGGGTTGAAGTCTCCATCAACGTGGATGTACGATAGCACCACCTATCAGAACCACGCCAAAAATCTCCGTGTCTACATTGCGTTTGCTCCCTCCAAACTCCTCCCCTTTACCTTCATATGCAATGATTTACATCCCGCTGCTATGCTCTTAGATTTGCACGTGTAGGTTGATTGCTTGACTTGTGATAAGTTGCTAAAATCTGCCAAGACTTAAAATTGGGAAAAGGCTGGATTTTTATTTGGTCAAGTAGTCTAATCACCCCCCTCTAGACATACTTTCGATCCTACAAGTGGTATCAGAGCTTTGGTCTCCATTTGCCTTGATTTCCATAGCATTGGTTTCACAACCTAGGAGAGTATGGTGTCTAGCGAGGGAAATTACCACCGTAGAGGTCCTTACTTTGATGGTACTAATTTTGCTAGTTGGAAGCATAAGATGAAAATGCACATTCTTGGACATAACCCTGCCGTTTTGGCTATTGTGTCTATTGGCTTGCAAGGTGAATTCTTTGATGGGAGAGAACCGAGCTGTGAAGCTACCGTGGAAAAGTAGAAGATGCTGCAATACAATGCTCAAGCTTGCGATATCCTCTTCAACGGATTGTGCCCCAAAGAATTCAACAAAATCAGTCGTCCTGAGAATGGAAAGGAAATTTGGGATACTTTGATTGATATGCACGAAGGTACCGACTCCATCAAGGAATCCAAATTGGATGTGCTTCAAAGTCAGCTTGACAAGTTCAAAATGAAGGATGGTGAAGGTGTCACTGAAATGTACTCTAGGCTTGCTCTCATCACAAACGAGATTGCCGGCTTAGGAAATGAAGAGATGACCGACAGATTCATCATCAAGAAGATCCTAAGAGCCTTGGATGGAAAATAAGATACCGTGTGCACATTGATCCAAATGATGCCCAATTACAAAGATCTCAAGCCAATGGAAGTCATTGGAAGAATTGTTGCTCATGAGATGTCACTCAAGGATAAAGAAGAGCTTCACCACAAGTCAAGTGGTGCTTACAAAGCCTCATGTGATGCTCCTACATCATCAAGTGAGAAACAAGTCTTCAATGAGGAATTGAGCCTAATAGTGAAGAACTTCAACAAGTTCTACAAGAGTAGAAGCAAAGAAAGAAGTTCCAAGTCAAGGTCCTACAATGACAAAAGATCTTCTAGTCGTGAGCGTAATTGCTACAATTGTGGAAGACCCGGACACTACTCCAATGAGTGGACGACTCCCTAGAAAAGAAGAGAAGACTCACCTAAAAGGAGAAGTAGAAGATAAGAATCACCTCCAAGAAAGAGAAGGAGTAGAGATGATCGTTATGAATGAAGAACCTCTCGCAGAAGCAAGGATTCGGAAAGGAAGGACAAGTCATCAAGGAGCTACACAAAACAAAGACATCAAGCTCATGTTGGTGAATGGGTATCCGGCTCGGACTCTGACCACCACTCTGAGAGAAGTTATCACTCCGGCTCCGAATATACTCAAGATGAAGGTGTTGCCGGTCTAGCACTTGTGTCAACCAACTCCTATGACATATTTGACTCTACAAATGAAGGAATTGGAAGATGCTTCATGGCTAAAGGCCAAAAGGTATCACACCCCGAGTATGTTGATTTCAATAGTGATGAAGATGATTTGCTAGGTGATGATGATTTACTTGTTGACAACTATAGTGATGAAAACCATGATGAACTTGCTATTAATCATGCTAATCAAGATAAAACAAATGGCGATGATAAGAAGGAGATTGAGCATCTAACTAAAAAACTAAACAATCTTAAGTTAGCTCATGAAGCTACCTTGGAAGATCATCGAGAGCTTTTAAAGATTCATGAGAATCTACGCTTTGAAAAGCTCAATCTGAGCAAGAGCATGGGTTCTTAAAAGCAATCAATGATGATCTTCGTAAGAAAAGTTCCTCTTATATCGCCAAGCGTTTACTCTTGTCTACTTACATGCCACAAGTAAAATCTAGCAACAAGAGTAAGAAAGATTCTTCTTCTAGTAGTAACAATAATCATGTTAAATCCAATGTTATTACTTCTAGTAGTTCTCTTGATTCCACTAATGATTCTCTTAGCCAAGTTACACTTGAGTAAGAAAATAGCTTATTGAAGGGAATTATAGAGAAAGGTGTTTACAAGAGCCTTTCCAGAAGTAAGCAATTCGAGGAAACTGTACGCAAGCAAGGAAGGCACCGGAAGAATCAAGGTGTTGGTTTTGAACAAAAGTTCAATGCCAATGGAGTTGAGTGGGAAGAAGATTAATACCCCAAGATGAAGTTTGTTCCTCAACAAGAGAAGTATGATCATACTTATTTCAAGGGAACACAAGCTCAAGATGATCTTCCACCACAAGACCACAAGCAAAAAGGCAAGGACAAGCTTCAAGAGGAGATTGATGCATTTGAAGAATCTCCCAATACCTTGGTCAAGTGGGTTCCCAAGACTACATCAAGTTCTACTTCATCAAGTACGACTACAACTCCAAGGATTCCCATCAAGTTGATGTGGATCCCGAAGAAGAACTAGAGAGTTCTTGAGGGTGATTCCGTCAACATACTGTTGGGTAATGCAGTAATTTCAAAAAAATCCTACGCACACGCAAGATCATGGTGATGCATAGCAACGAGAGGGAAGAGTGTTGTCTACGTACCCTCGTAGACCATAAGAGGAAGCATTATGACAACACGGTTGATGTAGTCGTACGTCTTCACGATCGACCGATCCTAGCACCGAAGGTACGGCACCTCCGCGATCTGCACACGTTCGGCTCGGTGACGTCCCACGAACTCGTGATCCAGTAGAGCTTCGAGGGAGAGCTTCGTCAGCATGACGGTGTGATGACGGTGATGATGATGCTACCGGAACAGGGCTTCGCCTAAGCACCGCTACAATATGACCGAGGTGGATTATGGTGGAGGGGGGCACTGCACACGGCTGGAAACAATCCACTTGTGTGTCCTAGGGTGCCCCCTTGCCCCCGTATATAAAGGAGAGGGGGAGTCCTCCTTCTAGTAGGAGTAGGACTCCCCTTTTCCTATTCCAACTAGGAAGGGGGAAGGAAGGAGAGGGAGAGAGGGAGGAAAGAGGGGGTGTCGGCCCCCTCCTTGTCCAATTCGGACACCCAAGGGGGTGCAGCCCTAGGCCCTCTCCTCTCTCTCCCACAAGGCCCATGTAGGCCCATTAGTGTCGGGGTATGGGGTCCCGGCAAATCCTTAAGGTTCGAACACTGGGGTGTGCACGAATTCTTTCCCTTCAACCGATCTATGCTCTAGCTCACTAGGATCTCATGGACGAACTCGATGAACTCACAACACAGAAGGACACAAGGTTTATACTGGTTCGGGCCACCGTTGTGGTGTAATACCCTACTCCAGTGTGGTGGTGGATTGCCTCTTGGGGTGATGATGAACCATACAAGGGAAGAACGGCCTCCTGAGGTAGAGGCGTTCTTGAGCTCGGTGAGCTTGTGTGTGGGGGGTGGTCTCTCTCAAGCTAAGATCAGATGCCTCCTCTCTCCTCCTCCTTTCCACTGTGGTGGCTAGTCCTATTTATAGAGGCCCTGGTCCTCTTACCAAATATCGAGCGGAAGGGATCCAACAATGGCGGGCTAATTTGAAGGGGGACAACTAGTATAAGATATCCTGACAAAAATAGTCTTCGCCTGCACAAAGTTCTGGTGGTGATGTTGTTCTGGGCTCCATGACGACCTCCGTCTTGCAGTCCATGGTCTTGGTCTTGTTGCACCGAAGTGGCAACCTTTGCCTGAGGCCTCGGTACTCCGCTGCTGCGCTTGCCCCCTGTGCACCAAAGAGGAAACAAGGACGTTGTGCATGCTGGCGCCCGCCTGGTGTCGATCGTCACGGCTCACGTCACGAGAGCCTCGTGAGGTTTGCCCCGCCTTGATATCTCCGCTCCTCATGAGCCTGCCTAGCTAAGCCACTCCGGAGGAGGTCTTGCATTGTCCGCCTCGTGAGGCTTGGCCCCTCACGAGGGTCTTGGGCGCTTTGTTGGTGAAGATGGGCCATACGGCCTGCTGGCTTAGCCATGCTGCGGGCCGCAGGCAGGCAAGTCTAGGGACCCCCGTTCCCAGAATGCCGACAGTAGCCCCCGGGCCTAAGGTGCACGCGGGCTTGGCTTCGCGGCAAAGCCAAGGGTCAAGCTCAGAGCACCGCAGGCCCCAAAAGCCTGCGGTCTCGGTTGATGCGTGGCGGATGATTGGACATGGGTGTCTCCGCTTCCCCACGCTGTTTCGGCAACAGCTTGACCTGACAAAAGGCTAGCGTGGGGGGCACTTGCCTTCATTGCTTCTTCCTCGCCTTGCTCCAGATCCCCTTTCTTGCTCTTCGTCGCCGCTACCTACAGATCTGCTCTGGTCTCGCTCTGCATCTGCCGCTCATGGCGCCGTGCAAGGTCAAGACTTCCTCGTCCCCGGCTTGGTACGAGCCTGTTCTTGAGGCGCCCACTGTCACGGAGAAGAGCCTTTCCTCCGTGCGCCTGCTGACGGCGGGAGAGAGCAACGAGTGGGGGAAGACGGAGCTCCGGCTTGCCTCCGACGAGCCGGAGCCTGAGGGGAGCACCTTCTTCCCCTTTTTTGAGATCCCGCCACGACGCTCTGCTTGGAACTGCACCATCAGATCCCAACAAACACACCGCAAAAAGAGTTACATCAAATAGATCTCCAAGAGATCATTGTATTGAGAATCAAAAGAGAGAGAGGATGCCATCTAGCTACTAACTACGAACCCGTAGGTCTACAATGAACTACTCACGCATCATCGGAGAGGCACCAATGAGGATGATGAACCCCTCCGTGATGGTGTCTAGATTAGATCTGGCGGTTTGGAACTTGCGGCGGCTGGGATTGTGTTTCGTCGACTCCCCTTGGGTTTTTGGATTTTCAGTGTATTTATAAAGCAAAGAGGCGGTGCGGGAGGCGGCCAAGCTGGGCCCAACCCACCAAGGAGCGCCTGGGCCCCCAGGCGCGCCCAGGTGGGTTGTGCTCTCCTCGGAGCCCCCTGTGGTACTTCTTTGGCCCAACAGGTGTCTTCTCGTCCAGAAAAATTCTCCAAAAAGTTTCACTACGTTTGGACTCTGTTTGGTACTGATATTCTGCGAAGTAAAAAACAAGCAAAAACAACAACTGGCACTGGGCACTAGGCACTATGTCAATAGGTTAGTCGCAAAAAATGATACAAAGTTGCAATAAAATGATTGTAAAATATCCAAGAATGATAATATAACAGCATGGAACAAGCAAAAATTATAGATACGTTAGAGACGTATCATACCATCGCTCGATTTTTTTGTCGTTGTGCGCCTCGACTTCGTCGGTCGTCTAGAAGCCGCACCTGTACCACCACCATGACGCTAAAGAAGGTCTCTAAGAGCAAGACCGGCTTCAGGGTGCTGACAAAGCTATCCGGGAACTTTGGGTGGAACCTCCTCCACGTGATGTAAAATACAACACTTGGAGATCCAAATTTGCATGGTGATGTAAAACACCAAGCCACGTGCCAAACCCCAACCGCAAAATCTGAATCTGAAACTTCCATCTGCCCGCCCAACTCCCATCGGCTCCCACGTGCCGCCCACTGGCCACCGCCAGGCCCCATGGCCGACTCCGACAACCCCGTTGTCAGTGTCAAAACCGGCAGATCTCGGGTAGGGAGTCCAAGCTGTGTATCTGAGGATCGATGGTAACAAGGGCCACAAGGGACACAATGTTTTACCCAGGTTCGGGCCCTCTTAAAGGAGGTAAAACCCTACGTCCTACTTGATTATATTCGATGTGTATAAGGGTTACAAGAGTTGATCTACCTCGAGATCGTAATGGCTAAACCCTAGCTATCTAGCCTATGATTATTCTGATAGCCTCTACGGACTAAACCCCACGGTTTATATATACACCGGAGGGGCCTAAGGTTGTACAAAGGTGATTTACAAGGGAAGGAAATAATACATCTTGACACCTAACTTGCCGTCCATGCACATAGGAGTCCTATCCGGACACGGGGGATAGTCTTCTGCTTTATCTTCACGGCCCATCAGTCCGACCCATATCGAATAGACCGAATACCCCAGGACCCCCTAATCCAGGACTCCCTCAGTAGCCCCTGAACCAGTCTTCGATGACGATGTGTTTGGCACGTGGATTATCTTCGGCATTGCAAGGCGGGTTCCTTCTCCTGGATGTTTTAAGTTAGCTTCTTGTATAAAGGAACAATGTCCAGCTCCGCATAATCAATACAACCCTTAGTCATGAAGGCAAGACGTCAAAATAAGTGTAGTGTCTTTTACTGACAACTTTTTCGGCGAAGCGTCACACTTGACTCTTTAACATTTTGAACCGTTTTCACGCCTCCCATTTCGCGTTTCGAGGCTTAGCCTCCATTGGCACGTCTTGTCAAAGCAGAGATCGTGCCCGCCCATCATGGGATTCTCATCAATATGGTTTGGGTAACACAATCGCGCATTACACATGATCTCATTGGGAACAACCGAGTTTTATGGCCTGAGAGGGGGGACGTTTGGTATTTTCACCATCTATAAGAGGATAAAGATCTTTCCTTTTTCCCAATGCCTTCCTCTAGCTCCTATCTTCCAACTTCCAAGCTCCAGCGCTCATAGCTCCGATCTTCTCCACCGCTTCCACCCTCCCAAGCAATGGTCGGGTCTGGTTCCAAGGGCAAGTGGGCGGCCTCCTCCATCACTGAAAAGGACGTCAAGGACCTCCAGAGCACGTGCTATCTGTCCACGGATATTGCGCATAGGATCCCTAGCAAGGATCAGGTCATCCCCACTCTGGAGCCTAGTGAGAGGGTTGTGTTCATCCCCCATTTTCTCCGGGGCTAGGGTTTCTAAAAGTGCAACTAATCCCTGGGTGGTTTTGGTAATTCTTAACAACATATAGCTCATTGAACTAATACTCTTTCAAGATGATCATTTCAAAAAGTTCAATGATTGGCATGGCATGGACTAGAGATGTGGACCCCTCTTAATGCTAAGGACACATATTGGCTCAAGCTCAAGTCTCTACATTTTCATTTTAGTGATCCAAGATCACATTGAGTCCATAGGAAAAAGCCAATACTATTAAAAGGGGATGAGGTGTTGCTTAATGGCTTGCTTGCTCAAAATGCTTAGTGATATGCTCCAAAAGCCCTCAACCACTTTCTCATATCCACATTTGTCCCAAACCACAAGTCAAACTCGGCCCCACCGATTTGATCTATCTGGCGCCGCCGAGTTCATTTGGCATAGCCATAGCCAGAAACCCTAATCAGTTCGATCTCACCGATAGGGATCTCGGTCTCACCGAGATGAGATTGCAAACTCTCTGTTTCCTTTTCGTAACATTTCAGTCTCACCGAAATGAGCGATCGGTCCCACCGAGTTTGCTTGACCAACTCTCTGTTTGCCTATTACAGAAATCGGTCTCACCGAGTTCATGTGATCGGTCTCACCGAGATTACGTTATGCCCTAACACTAATGAAATCGGTCCCACCAAGTTGACATGACGGTCCCACCGAAAATCCTAACATTCACATTTTAAACTAAATCGGTCTGACCGATTTTAACTATTCGGTCCCACCGAGTTTGGTAAATTGTGTGTAACGGTTAGATTTTGTGTGGAGGCTATATATACCCCTCCACCCATTCTCCATTTGTGGAGAGAGCTATCAGAACGTGCCTATAATTCCACCATTCATTTTCTGAGAGAGAACCACCTACTCATGTGTGAGACCAAGATATTCCAATCCAACCACAAGAATCTTGATCTCTAGCCTTCCCCCAGTTGCTTTCCACTCAAATCATCTTTCCACGAAATCCAAATATGTGAGAGAGAGTTGAGTGTTGGGGAGACTATCATTTGAAGCACAAGAGAAAGGAGTTCATGATCAACACACCATCTATTACCTTTTGGAGAGTGGTGTCTCCTAGATTGGTTAGGTGTCACTTGGGAGCCTCCGTCAAGATTGTGGAGTTGAACCAAGCGGCTTGTAAGGGCAAGGAGATCGCATACTTCGTGAAGATCTACCCAAGTAAGGCAAGTCCTTTGTGGGCGATGGCCATGGTGGGATAGACAAGGTTGCTTCTTCATGGACTCTTCATGGGTGGAGCCCTCCATGGACTCGCGCAACCGTTACCCTTCATGGGTTGAAGTCTCCATCAACGGGATGTACGATAGCACCACCTATCAGAACCACGCCAAAAATCTCCGTGTCTACATTGCGTTTGCTCCCTCCAAACTCCTCCCCTTTACCTTCATATGCAATGATTTACATCCCGCTGCTATGCTCTTAGATTTGCACGTGTAGGTTGATTGCTTGACTTGTGATAAGTTGCTAAAATCTGCCAAACTTTAAATTGGGAAAAGGCTGGATTTTTATTTGGTCAAGTAGTCTAATCACCCCCCTCTAGACATACTTTCGATCCTACAAGTGGTATCAGAGCTTTGGTCTCCATTTGCCTTGATTTCCATAGCTTTGGTTATCATAGCATTGGTTTCACAACCTAGGAGAGTATGGCGTCTAGCGAGGGAAATTACCACCGTAGAGGTCCTTACTTTGATGGTACTAATTTTGCTAGTTGGAAGCATAAGATGAAAATGCACATTCTTGGACATAACCCTGCCGTTTCGGCTATTGTGTGTATTGGCTTGCAAGGTGAATTCTTTGATGGGAGAGAACCGAGCTGTGAAGCTACCACGGAAGAGTTGAAGATGCCGCAATACAATGCTCAAGCTTGCGATATCCTCTTCAACGGATTGTGCCCCAAAGAATTCAACAAAATCAGCCGTCCTGAGAATGCAAAAGAAATTTGGGATACTTTGATTGATATGCACCAAGGTACCGACTCCGTCAAGGAATCCAAATTGGATGTGCTTCAAAGTCAGCTTGACAAGTTCAAAATGAAGGATGGTGAAGGTGTCACTGAAATGTACTCTAGGCTTGCTCTCATCACAAACGAGATTGCTGGCTTAGGAAATGAAGAGATGACCGACAGATTCATCATCAAGAAGATCCTAAGAGCCTTGGATGGAAAATAAGATACCGTGTGCACATTGATCCAAATGATGCCCAATTACAAAGATCTCAAGCCAATGGAAGTCATTGGAAGAATTGTTGCTCATGAGATGTCACTCAAGGATAAAGAAGAGCTTCACAACAAGTCAAGTGGTGCTTACAAAGCCTCATGTGATGCTCCTACATCATCAAGTGAGAAACAAGTCTTCAATGAGGAATTGAGCCTAATAGTGAAGAACTTCAACAAGTTCTACAAGAGTAGAAGCAAAGAAAGAAGTTCCAAATCAAGGTCCTACAATGACAAAATATCTTCTAGTCGTGAGCGTAATTGCTACAATTGTGGAAGACCCGGACACTACTCCAATGAGTGTACGACTCCCTAGAAAAGAAGAGAAGACTCACCTAAAAGGAGAAGTAGAAGAGAAGAATCACCTCCAAGAAAGAGAAGGAGTAGAGATGATCGTTATGAACGAAGAACCTCTCGCAGAAGCAAGGATTCGGAAAGGAAGGACAAGTCATCAAGGAGCTACACAAAACAAAGACATCAAGCTCATGTTGGTGAATGGGTATCCGGCTCGGACTCTGACCACCACTCCGAGAGAAGTTATCACTCCGGCTCCGAATATACTCAAGATGAAGGTGTTGCCGGTCTAGCACTTGTCTCAACCAACTCCTATGACATATTTGACTCTCCAAATGAAGGAATTGGAAGATGCTTCATGGCTAAAGGCCAAAAGGTATCACACCCCGAGTATGTTGATTTCAATAGTGATGAAGATGATTTGCTAGGTGATGATGATTTACTTGTTGACAACTATAGTGATGAAAACTATGATGAACTTGCTATTAATCATGCTAATCAAGATAAAACAAATGGCGATGATAAGAAGGAGATTGAGCATCTAACTAAAAAACTAAACAATCTTAAGTTAGCTCATGAAGCTACCTTGGAAGATCATCGAGAGCTTTTAAAGATTCATGAGAAGCTACACTTTGAAAAGCTCAATCTGAGCAAGAGCATGGGTTCTTAAAAGCAATCAATGATGATCTTCGTAAGAAAAGTTCCTCTTATATCGCCAAGCGTTTACTCTTGTCTACTTACATGCCACAAGTAAAATCTAGCAACAAGAGTAAGAAAGATTCTTCTTCTAGTAGTAACAATAATCATGTTAAATCCAATGTTATTGCTTCTAGTAGTTCTCTTGATTCCACTAATGATTCTCTTAGCCAAGTTACACTTGAGTAAGAAAATAGCTTATTGAAGGGAATTATAGAGAAAGGTGTTTACAAGAGCCTTTCCAGAAGTAAGCAATTCGAGGAAATTGTACGCAAGCAAGGAAGGCACCGGAAGAATCAAGGTGTTGGTTTTGAACGAAAGTTCAATGCCAATGGAGTTGAGTGGGAAGAAGATTAATACCCCAAGATGAAGTTTGTTCCTCAACAAGAGAAGTATGATCATACTTATTTCAAGGGAACACAAGCTCAAGATGATCTTCCACCACAAGACCACAAGCAAAAAGGCAAGGACAAGCTTCAAGAGGAGATTGATGCATTTGAAGAATCTCCAAATACCTTGGTCAAGTGGGTTCCCAAGACTACATCAAGTTCTACTTCATCAAGTACGACTACAACTCCAAGGATTCCCATCAAGTTGATGTGGATCCCGAAGAAGAACTAGAGAGTTCTTGAGGGTGATTCCGTCAACATACTGTTGGGTAATGCAGTAATTTCAAAAAAATCCTACGCACACGCAAGATCATGGTGATGCATAGCAATGAGAGGGAAGAGTGTTGTCTACGTACCCTCGTAGACCATAAGAGGAAGCATTATGACAACACGGTTGATGTAGTCGTATGTCTTCACGATCGACCGATCCTAGCACCGAAGGTACGGCACCTCCGCGATCTGCACACGTTCGGCTCGGTGACGTCCCACGAACTCGCGATCCAGTAGACCTTCGAGGGAGAGCTTCGTCAGCATGATGGTGTGATGACGGTGATGATGATGCTACCGGAACAGGGCTTCGCCTAAGCACCGCTACAATATGACAGAGGTGGATTATGGTGGAGGGGGGCACCGCACACGGCTGGAAACAATCAACTTGTGTGTCCTAGGGTGCCCCCTTGCCCCCGTATATAAAGGAGAGGGGGAGTCCTCCTTCTAGTAGGAGTAGGACTCCCCTTTTCCTATTCCAACTAGGAAGGGGGAAGGAAGGAGAGGGAGGGAGGGAGGAAAGAGGGGGTGCCGGCCCCCTCCTTGTCCAATTCGGACACCCAAGGGGGTGCAGCCCTAGGCCCTCTCCTCTCTCTCCCACAAGGCCCATGTTGGCCCATTAGTGTCGGGGTATGGGGTCCCGGCAAATCCTTAAGGTTCGAACACTGGGGTGTGCGCGAATTCTTTCCCTTCAACCGATCTACGCTCTAGCTCACTAGGATCTCATGGACGAACTCGACGAACTCACAACACAGAAGGACACAAGGTTTATACTGGTTCGGGCCACCGTTGTGGTGTAATACCCTACTCCAGTGTGGTGGTGGATTGCCTCTTGGGCTGATGATGAACCATACAAGGGAAGAATGGCCTCCTCAGGTTGAGGCGTTCTTGAGCTCGGTGAGCTTGTGTGTGGGGGGGTGGTCTCTCTCAAGCTAAGATCAGATGCCTCCTCTCTCCTCCTCCTTTCACTGTGGTGGCTAGTCCTATTTATAGAGGCCCTGGTCCGCTTACCAAATATCGAGCGGAAGGGATCCAACAATGGCGGGCTAATTTGAAGGGGGACAACTAGTACAAGATATCCTGACAAAAATAGTCTTCGCCTGCACAAAGTTCTGGTGGTAATGTTGTTCTGGGCTCCACGACAACCTCCGTCTTGCAGTCCATGGTCTTGGTCTTGTTGCACCGAAATGGCAACCTTTGCCTGAGGCCTCGGTACTCCACGGCTGCGCTTGCCCCCTGTGCACCAAAGAGGAAACAAGGATGTTGTGCGCGCTAGCGCCCGCCTGGTGTCGATCGTCACGGCTCACGTCACGAGAGCCTCGTGAGGTTTGCCCCGCCTTGATATCTCTGCTCCTCATGAGCCTGCCTAGCTAGGCCACTCCGGAGGAGGTCTTGCATCGTCCGCCTCGCGAGGCTTGGCCCCTCACGAGGGTCTTGGGCGCTTTGTTGGTGAAGATGGGCCGTACGGCCTGCTGGCTTAGCCATGCTGCGGGCCGCAAGCAGGCAAGTCTGGGGACCCCCGTTCCCAGAATGCCGACAGTAGCCCCCGGGCCCAAGGTGCACACGGGCTTGGCTTCGCGGCAAAGCCAAGGGTCAAGCTCAGAGCACCGCAGGCCCCAAAAGCCTGCGGCCTCGTTTGATGCGTGGCGGATGATTGGACATGGGTGTCTCTGCTTCCCCACGCTGTTTTGGCAACATCTTGACCTGACAAAAGGCTGGTGTGGGGCCCACTTGCCTTCATTGCTTCTTCCTCGCCTCGCTCCAGATCCCCTTTCTTGCTCTTCGCCGCCGCTACCTACAGATCTGCTTTGGTCTCGCTCTGCATCTGCCACTCATGGCGCCCCGCAAGGTCAAGACTTCCTCGTCCCCGGCTTGGTACGAGCCTGTTCTTGAGGCACCCACTATCACGGAGAAGAGCCTTTCGTTCGTGCGCCTGCTGACGGCGGGAGAGAGCAACGAGTGGGGGAAGACGGAGCTCCGGCTTGCCTCCGACGAGCCGGAGCCTGAGGGGAGCACCTTCTTCCCCTTTTTTTTAGATCCCACCACGACGCTCTACTTGGAACTGCACCATCAGATCCCAACAAACACACCGCAAAAAGAGTTACATCAAATAGATCTCCAAGAGATCATTGTATTGAGAATCAAAAGAGAGAGAGGAAGCCATCTAGCTACTAACTACAAACCCGTAGGTCTACAATGAACTACTCATGCATCATTGGGGAGGCACCAATGAGGATGATGAACCCCTCCGTGATGGTGTCTAGATTAGATCTGACGGTTTTGGAACTTGCGGCGGCTGGGATTGTGTTTCGTCGACTCCCCTTGGGTTTTTGGATTTTCAGTGTATTTATAAAGCAAAGAGGCGGTGCGGGAGGCGGCCAAGCTGGGCACAACCCACCAAGGAGCGCCTTGGCCCCCAGGCGCGCCCAGGTAGGTTGTGCTCCCCTCGGAGCCCCCTGTGGTACTTCTTTGGCCCAACAGGTGTCTTCTGGTCCAGAAAAATTCTCCAAAAAGTTTCACTACGTTTAGACTCTGTTTGGTACTGATATTCTGCGAAGTAAAAAACAAGCAAAAACAACAACTGGCACTGGGCACTATGTCAATAGGTTAGTCGCAAAAAATGATACAAAGTTGCAATAAAATGATTGTAAAATATCCAAGAATGATAATATAACAGCATGGAACAAGCAAAAATTATAGATACGTTACAGACGTATCATACCATCGCTCGATTTTTTTGTCGTTGTGCGCCTCGACTTCGTCGGTCGTCTAGAAGCCGCACCTATACCACCACCATGACGCTAAAGAAGGTCTCTGAGAGCAAGACCGGCTTCAGGGTGCTGACAAAGCCATCCGGGAACTTTGGGTGGAACCTCCTCCAAGTGATGTAAAATACAACACTTGGAGATCCAAATTTGCATGGTGATGTAAAACACCAAGCCACGTGCCAAACCCCAACCGCAAAATCTGAATCTGAAACTTCCATCTGCCCGCCCAACTCCCACCGGCTCCCATGTGCCGCCCACTGGCCACCGCCAGGCCCCATGGCCGACTCCGACAACCCCGTTGTCGGTGTCAAAACCGGCAGATCTCGGGTAGGGAGTCCAAGCTGTGTATCTGAGGATCGATGGTAACAAGGGCCACAAGGGACACAATGTTTTACCCAGGTTCGGGCCCTCTTAAAGGAGGTAAAACCCTACATCCTACTTGATTATATTCAATGTGTATAAGGGTTACAAGAGTTGATCTACCTCGAGATCGTAATGGCTAAACCCTAGCTATCTAGCCTATGATTATTCTGATAGCCTCTACGGACTAAACCCCATGGTTTATATATACACCGGAGGGGCCTAAGGTTGTACAAAGTCGGTTTACAAGGGAAGGAAATAATACATCTTGACACCTAACTTGCCATCCATGCACATAGGAGTCCTATCCAGACACAGGGGATAGTCTTCTGCTTTATCTTCACGGCCCATCAGTCCGACCCATATCGAACAGACCGAATACCCCCTAATCCAGGACTCCCTCAGTAGCCCCTGAACCAGTCTTCGATGACGATGTGTTTGGCACGCGGATTATCTTCGGCATTGCAAGGCGGGTTCCTTCTCCTGGATGTTTTAAGTTAGCTTCCTGTATAAAGGAACAATGTCTAGCTCCGCATAATCAATACAACCCTTAGTCACGAAGGCAAGACGTCAAAATAAGTATAGTGTCTTTTACTGACAACTTTTTCGGCGAAGCGTCACACTTGACTCTTTAACATTTTGAACCGTTTTCACGCCTCCCATTTCGCGTTTCGAGGCTTAGCCTCCATTGGCACATCTTGTCAAACAGAGATCATGCTCGCCCATCACGGGGTTCTCATCAATATGGTTTGGGTAACCCAATCGCGCATTACGCATGATCTCATTGGAAACAGCCGAGTTTTATGGCCTGAGAGGGGGGACGTTTGGTATTTTCACCATCTATAAGAGGATAAAGATATTTCCTTTTTCCCAACGCCTTCCTCTAGCTCCTATCTTCCAACTTCCAAGCTCCAGCGCTCATAGCTCCGATCTTCTCCACCGCTTCCACCCTCCCCAGCAATGGTCGGGTCTGGTTCCAAGGGCAAGTGGGAGGCCTCCTCCGTCACTGAAAAGGGCGTCAAGGACCTCCGGAGCACGGGCTATCTGTCCACGGATATCGCGCATAGGATCCCTGACAAGGATCAGGTCATCCCCACTCTGGAGCCTAGTGAGAGGGTTGTGTTCATCCCCCATTTTCTCCGGGGCTAGGGTTTCTGAAAGTGCAACTAATCCCTGGGTGGCTTTGGTAATTCTTAACAACATATAGCTCATTGAACTAATACTCTTTCAAGATGATCATTTCAAAAAGTTCAATGATTGGCATGGCATGGACTAGAGATGTGGACCCCTCTAAATGCTAAGGACACATATTGGCTTAAGCTCAAGGCTCTACATTTTCATTTTAGTGATCCAAGATCACATTGAGTCCATAGGAAAAGCCAATACTATTAAAAGGGGATGAGGTGTTGCTTAATGGCTTGCTTGCTCAAAATGCTTAGTGATATGCTCCAAAAGCCCTCAACCACTTTCTCATATCCACATTTGTCCCAAACCACAAGTCAAACTCGGCCCCACTGATTTGATCTATCTGGCGCCGCCGAGTTCATTTGACATAGCCATAGCTAGAAACCCTAATCAGTTTGATCTCACGGATATGGATCTCGGTCTCACCGAGATGGGATTGCAAACTCTCTGTTTCCTTTTCGTAACGTTTCAGTCTCACCGAAATGATCGATCGGTCCCATCGAGTTTGCCTGACCAACTCTCTGTTTGCCTATTACAGAAATCGGTCTCACCGAGTTCATGTGATCGGTCTCACCGAGATTACGTTATGCCCTAACACTAATGAAATCGGTCCCGCCAAGTTGACATGCCGGTCCCACCGAAAATCCTAACATTCACATTTTGAACTAAATCGGTCTGACCGATTTTAACTATTCGGTCCCACCGAGTTTGGTAAATTGTGTGTAACGGTTAGATTTTGTGTGGAGGCTATATATACCCCTCCACCCATTCTCCATTTGTGGAGAGAGCTATCAGAACGTGCCTACAATTCCACCATTCATTTTCTGAGAGAGAACCACCTACTCATGTGTGAGACCAAGATATTCCAATCCAACCACAAGAATCTTGATCTCTAGCCTTCCCTAAGTTGCTTTCCACTCAAATCATCTTTCCACGAAATCCAAATATGTGAGAAAGAGTTGAGTGTTGGGGAGACTATCATTTGAAGCACAAGAGCAAGGAGTTCATCATCAACACACCATCTATTAACTTTTGGAGAGTGGTGTCTCCTAGATTGGTTAGGTGTCACTTGGGAGCCTCCGTCAAGATTGTGGAGTTGAACCAAGCGGTTTGTAAGTGCAAGGAGATCGCATACTTCGTGAAGATCTACCCAAGTAAGGCAAGTCCTTTGTGGGCGATGGCCATGGTGGGATAGACAAGGTTGCTTCTTCATGGACCCTTCGTGGGTGGAGCCCTCCATGGACTCGCGCAACCGTTACCCTTCGTGGGTTGAAGTCTCCATCAACGTGGATGTACGATAGCACCACCTATCAGAACCACGCCAAAAATCTCCGTGTCTACATTGCGTTTGCTCCCTCCAAACTCCTCCCCTTTAGCTTCATATGCAATGATTTACATCCCGTTGCTATGCTCTTAGATTTGCACGTGTAGGTTGATTACTTGACTTGTGATAAGTTGCTAAAATCTGCCAAGACTTAAAATTGGGAAAAGGCTGGATTTTTATTTGGTCAAGTAGTCTAATCACCCCCCTCTAGACATACTTTCGATCCTACAAGTGGTATCAGAGCTTTGGTCTCCATTTGCCTTGATTTCCATAGCTTTGGTTATCATAGCATCGGTTTCACAACCTAGGAGAGTATGGCGTCTAGCGAGGGAAATTACCACCGTAGAGGTCCTTACTTTGATGGTACTAATTTTGCTAGTTGGAAGCATAAGATGAAAATGCACATTCTTGGACATAACCCTGCCGTTTCGGCTATTGTGTGTATTGGATTGCAAGTGAATTCTTTGATGGGAGAGAACCGAGCTGTGAAGCTTCCGCGGAAGAGTTGAAGATGCCGCAATACAATGCTCAAGCTTGCGATATCCTCTTCAACGGATTGTCCCCCAAAGAATTCAACAATATCAGCCATCCTGAGAATGCAAAGGAAATTTGGGATACTTTGATTGATATGCACGAAGGTACCGACTCCGTCAAGGAATCCTAATTGGATGTGCTTCGAAGTCAGCTTGACAAGTTCAAAATGAAGGATGGTGAAGGTGTCACTGAAATGTACTCTAGGCTTGCTCTCATCACAAACGAGATTGCCGGCTTAGGAAATGAAGAGATGACCGACAGATTCATCATCAAGAAGATCCTAAGAGCCTTGGATGGAAAATATGATACCGTGTGCACATTGATCCAAACGATGCCCAATTACAAAGATCTCAAGCCAATGGAAGTCATTGGAAGAATTGTTGCTCATGAGATGTCACTCAAGGATAAAGAAGAGCTTCACAACAAGTCAAGTGGTGCTTACAAAGCCTCATGTGATGCTCCTACATCATCAAGTGAGAAACAAGTCTTCAATGAGGAATTGAGCCTAATAGTGAAGAACTTCAACAAGTTCTACAAGAGTAGAAGCAAAGAAAGAAGTTCCAAGTCAAGGTCCTACAATGGCAAAAGATCTTCTAGTCGTGAGCGTGATTGCTACAATTGTGGAAGACCCGGACACTACTCCAATGAGTGTACGACTCCCTACAAAAGAAGAGAAGACTCACCTAAAAGGAGAAGTAGAAGAGAAGAATCACCTCCAAGAAATAGAAGGAGTAGAGATGATCGTTATGAACGAAGAACCTCTCGCAGAAGCAAGGATTCGGAAAGGAAGGACAAGTCATCAAGGAGCTACACAAAACAAAGACATCAAGCTCATGTTGGTGAATGGGTATCCGGCTCGGACTCTGACCACCACTCCGAGAGAAGTTATCACTCCGGCTCCGAACATACTCAAGATGAAGGTGTTGCCGATCTAGCACTTGTGTCAACCAACTCCTATGCAATATTTGACTCTCCAAATGAAGGAATTGGAAGATGCTTCATGGCTAAAGGCCCAAAGGCATCACACACCGAGTATGTTGATTTCAATAGTGATGAAGATGATTTTCTAGGTGATGATGATTTACTTGTTGACAACTATAGTGATGAAAACTATGATGAACTTGCTATTAATCATGCTAATCAAGATAAAACAAATGGCGATGATAAGAAGGAGATTGAGCATCTAACTAAAGAACTAAACAATCTTAAGTTAGCTCATGAAGCTACCTGGGAAGATCATTGAGAGCTTTTAAAGATTCATGAGAAGCTACGCTTTGAAAAGCTCAATCTGAGCAAGAGCATGGGTTCTTAAAAGCAATCAATGATGATCTTCGTAAGAAAGTTCCTCTTATATCGCCAAGCGTTTACTCTTGTCTACTTACTTGCCATAAGTAAAATCTAGCAACAAGAGTAAGAAAGATTCTTCTTCTAGTAGTAACAATAATCATGTTAAATGCAATGTTATTGCTTGTAGTAGTTCTCTTGATTCCACTAATGATTCTCTTAGCCAAGTTACACTTGAGCAAGAAAATAGCTTATTGAAGGGAATTATAGAGAAAGGTGTTTACAACAGCCTTGCCAGAAGTAAGCAATTCAAGGAAATTGTACGCAAGCAAGGAAGGCCCCGGAAGAATCAAGGTGTTGGTTTTGAACGAAAGTTCAATGCCAATGGAGTTGAGTAGGAAGAAGATTAATACCCCAAGATGAAGTTTGTTCCTCAACAATAGAAGTATGATCCTACTTCTTTGAAGGGAACACAAGCTCAAGATGATCTTCCACCACAAGACCACAAGCAAAAAGGCAAGGACAAGCTTCAAGAGGAGATTGATGCATTTGAAGAATCTCCCAAGACCTTGGTCAAGTGGGTTCCCAAGACTACATCAAGTTCTACTTCATCAAGTACGACTACAACTCCAAGGATTCCCATCAAGTTGATGTGGATCTCGAAGAAGAACTAGAGAGTTATTGAGGGTGATTCTGCCAACATACTATTGGGTAATGCAATAATTTCAAAAAAATTCCTACGCACACGCAAGATCATGGTGATGCATAGCAACGAGAGGGAAGAGTGTTGTGTACGTACCCTCGTAGAGCATAAGAGGAAGCATTATGACAACGCGGTTGATGTAGTCGTACATCTTCACGATCGACCGATCCTAGCACCGAAGGTACGGCACCTCCGCGATCTGCACACGTTCGGCTCGATGACGTCCCACGAACTCGTGATCCAGTAGAGCTTCGAGGGAGAGCTTCATCAGCATGACGGCGTGATGACGGTGATGATGATGCTACCGGAATAGGGCTTCGCCTAAGCACCGCTACAATATGACAGAGGTGTATTTTGGTGGAGGGGGCACCGCACATGGCTGGAAACAATCAACTTGTGTGTCCTAGGGTGCCCCCTTGCCCCCGTATATAAAGGAGGGGGGAGTCCTCCTTCTAGTAGGAGTAGGACTCCCCTTTTCCTATTCCAACTAGGAAGGGGGAAGGAAGGAGAGGGAGGGAGGGAGGAAAGAGGGGGTGCCGCCCCCTCCTTGTCCAATTCGGACACCCAAGGGGGGGCAGCCCTAGGCCATCTCCTCTCTCTCCCACAAGGACCATTAGTGTCGGGGTATGGGGTCCCGACAAACCCTTAAGGTTCGAACACTGGGGTGCCGCGAATTCTTTCCCTTCAACTGATCTATGCTCTAGCTCGCTAGGATCTCGTGGACGAACTCGATGAACTCACAACACAGAAGGACACAAGGTTTATACTGGTTCGGGCCACCGTTGTAGTGTAATACCCTACTCAAGTGTGGTGGTGGATTGCCTCTTGGGCTGATGATGAACGATACAAGGGAAGAACAGCCTCCTAAGGTTGAGGCGTTCTTGAGCTCGGTGAGCTTGTGTGTGGGGGGGTGGTCTCTCTCAAGCTAAGATCAGATGCCTCCTCTCTCCTCCTCCTTTCCACTGTGGTGGCTAGTCCTATTTAGAGAGGCCCTGGTCCTCTTACCAAATATCGAGCGGGAAGGGAGCCAACAATGGCGGGCTAATTTGAAGGGGGACAGCTAGTACAAGCTATCCTGACAAAAATAGTCTTCGCCTGCACACAGTTCTGGTGGTGACGCTGTTCTGGGCTCCACGACGACCTCCGTCTTGCAGTCCATGGTCTTGGTCTTGTTGCACCTAAATGGCAACCTTTGCCTGAGGCCTCGGTACTCCACGGCTGCGCTTGCCCCCTTTGCACCAAAGAGGAAACAAGGACGTTGTGCGTGCTGGCGGCCGCCTGGCGCCCGCCTGGTGTCGATCGTCACGACTCATGTCACGAGAGCCTCGCGAGGTTCACCCCACCTTGATATCTCCACTCCTCGTGAGCCTGCCTAGCTAGGCCACTCCGGAGGAGGTCTTGCATCGTCCGCTTCGCGAGGCTTGGCCCTTGACGAGGGTTTTGGGCGCTTTGTTGGTGAAGATGGGCCATACGGCCTGCTGGCTTAGCCATGCTGCAGGCCGCAGGCAGGCAAGTCTGGGGACCCCCATTCCCAGAACGCCGACAGTAGCCCCCGGGCCCAAGGTGCACGCGGGCTTGGCTTCACGGCAAAGCCAAGGGTCAAGCTCAGAGCACCGCGGGCCCCAAAATCCCGCGTCCTCGGTTGATGCGTGGCGGTTGATTGGACGTGGGCGTCTCCGCTTCCCCATGCTGTTTCGGCAACTGCTTGACCTGACAAAAGGCTAGTGTGTGTGGGGGGGGGGCACTTGCCTTCATTGCTTCTTCCTCGCCTCGCTCCAGATCCCCTTTCTTGCTCTTCGCCGCCGCTACCTACAGATCTACTCCGGTCTCGCTCTACATCTGCCACTCATGGCACTGCGCAAGGTCAAGACTTCCTCGTCCCCGGCTTGGTAAGAGCCCGTTCTTGAGGCGCCCACTGTCACGGAGAAGAGCCTTGCCTCCGTGCGCCTGCTGACAACGGGAGAGAGCAACGAGTGGGGGAAGACGGAGCTCCGGCTTGCCTTCGACGAGCCGGAGCCTGAGGGGACCACCTTCTTCCCCTTTTTTCGAGCAGCGTTGCTGTCGGGTTGGTTCCTCCCTTCTCTGATTTCTTCTATGAAGTCCTCGACCACTATGGGCTGCAGGAGTTGCATCTCCACCCAAACTATGTCCTCCTCTTGTCCATCTTTGCCTACTACTGTGAGGCGTACCTGGGCGTGATGCCTTCCGTGGCGCTTCTGCGCCACTTCTTCTTCCTTCGTGTCAGCGAGGGTCACATCTCTGGATGCGCCAACTTCGTTGCATCCGGCAAGGCCAACTCGATCTCGAGCACCGAGAAGAGGGCCGATAACATCCGATCCAAGTGGGTCATGGTGGACGCCAAGCTCGTCCATCCGCGCCTGGCGTTACCGGGGGAGGCGCCCCGGCAAGGCAAGGAATGGCCTAAGGCGGAGCTTGCCGACGAGCGGGCATCGTCAGTGTTGGAGCAGATGATGACTGACCTGAAGCCGGGCAATGCGAGGGCGGCCAAAATAACAGGAGATGAGGGAGTTCTTGACACTGCGGGTCGCCCCACTCCAGGCGCGCGCGCGCCCCTTCTGGCAGCTTGAAGGAGGGGAAAACAAGGCCTGCCTGAGGCCGGGGGACCTGCCTGACGACGAACTGGACGCCGTCCTGCCCCTCATAGTTGGAGACAACCAGGAGTACCCGCCTAGCGCCTTCATTCCCATGTTCCAACGCAGGGACTGAGAGGAATTCATCGCCTCCAGGCCGACTTTTGACGTGCGCGGGCTGGTGCCGCCGGTGCTTTCGGGAGCTCCTTCAGTGCAGAAGCTGGTGGAGGTGTCTTCTGGCGAGTCCCGCGGAGAGGGAGAGGAGGAGGAGGACTCTGAGGGGACCCGTGAAGAGGTGGAGGAGACCTCCCTCCGAGCAAGGCCGAGATTCTCCGCGCCCTTACTGATGATGCCGAGGCTGACGCCTACCAAGGAGGGAAGGAGCAACCCCTCGTCCCGACGAAGGGTAGGTAGTCGCTGGTGGACCGTGGTGCCGCGTCCACCCCAACACCTCCTGGGGCTGGATCCGGTTCCGCCTCCGCACCGCATGGCGCCACCGGAGCCCGAGCGCCTGCTCCTTAGGTCCCGATGCTGTCGGGCCTCAAGCTTCACAAGCGAAGGGTGGAGTACCTTGCGGTGGATCGGTAGGTGTTTCGAACTTCGCTTGGTCCGTGCAGGTGCTTGTTTTTTTAACGCTCGCCTTTGGTTGATCAGGCCGACATCTTCGGCGAAGAAGAGGAAGGATGGTAAGGCAGCTGTGCCTCCCTCCGCAGAGCAAGGAGGCAACATCGCCCGTGCCTCCCCAGCCCACTCATCTTCGCGGGGCCAAGAGGAGCTCCGTCACATGGAGTCAGCCCCCATGGCCCCGCTGGCTCTGGAGGTGCCGGTACTTGGCGCGGCTGATGAGGTCCCAGCTGCTCCTGAACCCGCAGTCTCCCAAGCCGTGGTGATGATGTCGCTTTTTCCTACTGCTGCACCTCCACTCCTTGATTCTTCCGCTCCTGCTGCCGTCCTGGAGCGTGTCCTTTCAGAGATGACCCAACTGCAGGTGGATCTCCTGAGTGCTGCCCCACGCCTGATGGTCGGGCTTCTGGAGCTGGCCTCCGGCTGGCTTCATTCTGACCTGGCAGTACGCGTGGCGCTGAGCCAGGCTGTTGCGGCTTCCGAGAGAGAGAGAAGCAAGGAGTCATCGGTGCTATAGCCCATCGTGAGGCGGCGCTGAAAGAAGCCAAGGCGGCCCGTGACTGCTGCCAAGCGCTGGAGGGCGAGTTGTAGAGCATGCACGATAAGCACGCCGAAGAGGCGCGCCACCGCAAAGTAGAGGAGAAGGAGATGAAGGCCCGAGAGGAAGCCGTCAAGAACCGTGATGCTGAGCTGGCGGAGCTGGGGAAGAGGCAGATTGCCGAGCGCAACCATTTGAAGGAGCTGGAGCAGAAGATGGGGGCGAAGGAGGCCGATCTCAACGCCAAGGCACGGGTCCTGGCCGAAGACCGTGTGGCCTTCGCCGATCTTGAGAAGAGATCTCGAAAGGCACTGAGGATGCTCTATGAGCATGGCCTGGAGAAACTGCTGGATACCGACAAGGACGGCCCCGCCCAACTGCTTCCTCTCATGGTGAAGGCGCTTGAGGAAGTCGTTGAGGGCCTCGGTCCCATGGCGGAGGTGGAAGCTCATGTTCTGTCTTCAACCGCTCTTACCCGCGTCCTCACCCATCTGCACCTCCGCGACCCCAACGCCCATCTTGATGAGCTGCTGGAGCCTGTGGCTAAAGATCTCTACAAAACCGCCGCCGCAGCCGTTCAAGGTCAAGTGGAGGCTCTGCTGGGGAAGTTTCGCGGCTTTGTCTCCGATCCTCTGTCTGGTGACGCCGCGGATCCTGCGGCTGGTGGCGAAGGTGAGGACATCGTCGCCCACAAGGGAGCTTCTTCCGCAGGCGACGTCGACGTCCAGGGGTGACCTGTGGCTATTCTCCTTGTTTCATTCCTGCGACATACATCAGGCCTCGTGGAGGCGTTTAGACTTTTCATTTGGTATTGTGAGAACAGTATGTTTGTAATATTTGCTTTGAGATTCTGCATTTTCCTTCCTTATTTGCCTTGTTCTGCGTTGGTAGAGCCCGGCTCCGCGCATACCTCAACCGCCGTTGGGCCGACCGGAGACCAAGACGGTCCAAGGAGTGAGGGGCTACGTGACCAGTTAGGTTCCTGAGTCGCGATGCTCAGGGTCCCCCTTGACGTGCGAACAACATATAGGGAGAGTTCGTGAGGATAGATTAATGTTCTACGTCGGCAGAGCCCGGCCCCGCGCATACCTCAACCGGCGCTGGGCCGACCGGAGAACAGGACGGACCAAGGAGTGAGGGGCTACGTGACTAGTTAGGCTCCTGAGTCGCGATGCTCAGGAGTCCCCCTTGACGTCCAAACAATTTCCATACCAGCCCTCACCGAGGCCTCGGGAGGGGCGCGCGACGCCCAGGTCCGAGGGACCTGGTTGGGTGGCGTGTGCTTGGGCGTGACCCGAGCGCAGCCCCCTCGTGCGACTCTCCCGAGGGGAGGTGTCGTGGTGAGGCTGGGCGCTGAGCTCTGGGCTCCCTGAGGTTGGTACGACCGTGGGGTCGCCCTCAGTTGTTTATCACGCTTCCACTTGTGCACGGGCATAGCCGCTCCTCGGCAGTGTCGACAGCGAGCGCGAAGCATGGAGCTTCCACATGGGCATGGGATGGGGGGCCCCTCCGGGAGGAGCCCCCGGGGCGTGTATAGCCCCGCCCTGACACGTGGCTTGCACGACAGGGCTGCGAGGTGTATCTGGGCACTCGTGAGCCAGCGCGGGACTCACGAGGCCCTACCTCAAGGCGGGTTGCGCCTAGTCTCGAGTCTTGGTGACTGTATGTCCCTGCAAGGCGGTTAGATGCAAGCACTCTACGTCCTCAGGTCCCGGCCCTCGAGCAAGCTCAGCCGCCGCTGGTATGCCAGGTCGCGATGCCGTGGTCAAGGCCAGGGGGTGAGGGCTGGAGAGCCAGTAAGAGCTCCTGAGTCGCGATGCTCAGGAGCCCCCCTTTTAACGTGCAAGCAAATTGCATGGGGCGAACGGACCCGTGGCGGGCAGTGATCAAACAGGTGATAGAAGTTGGCAGGTTAAGCATGAGGAGTAGATTGTCTTAGATAAATGCAGGAAGGTACATGCCACTAGGTCTGGCCTGAGCGGTGTGGGGATGATGCAGCACGAGGGGCGCCCCCAGCTAGGTAAACTTAGAAACATAAGCAAAAGAGATACATGCCACAGGGACGGACCTACGTGGCCTGGGAATAGTGCAGCCCGAGGGGCGCTCCCAGCTTAAATGAACTTGGAAGATGTCACCTAGGTCTGTAGACTAAGTAGAGCTGGTGCAGCTGAAGCCACACGTCGAAGGAATGACTCCTCATGAGCCACCTCGGGAGGCTCTGGGGGCTCAGGAGGTTCCCTGAAGGCCGTCACCATCTCCTCCAGAACAGCGTGGAACCTGGCCTCCTGAGCAGCCTGGACTTGCTGCACATGGTGCTGATGGGCCGATGCCACGCTCGGCAAGCCAAGGGGCATTCGGACGAAGCTGTGTGGTGGGCCCTCACAGCGGCCCGCGCGCGATGGCCAGAAGCGTTCCTGAGATGCAGCCCTGTTGAGCCCTGGGATGTCGACGCAGGTGTGCAGCTCAGCACCCTCGCCTGGGTGGTGAGCCACACTTTGTGAGCGGCTGTCGCCATGCATGGCTCTTGTGTTTTGTAGCTCTTGGGTGGTTTGGTGATGAACTCCTGGGTGGTGGGCATCCCTTGCCCCATGCTCTCCTGAGGAACATGTGTTGTGAAGCACGCTTCCAAGTTGTGCCTGAGGGAGTCCTGGATTAGGGGGTCTCCGGATAGCCGGACTATATCCTTTGGCCAGACTAATGGACTATGAAGATACAAGATTGAAGGCTTCGTCTCGTGTCCGGATGGAACTCTACTTGGCGTGGAAGGCAAGCTAGGCAGTACGGATATGGATATCTCCTCCTTTGTAACTGACCTTGTGTAACCCTAGCCTCCTCCGGTGTCTATATAAACCGGAGGGTTTTAGTCCGTAGGACAACATACAATCATACCATAGGCTAGCTTCTAGGGTTTAGCCTCTCCGATCTCGCGGTAGATCAACTCTTGTAATATTCATATCATCAAGAATAAATCAAGCAGGACGTAGGGTTTTACCTCCATCAAGAGGGCCCGAACCTGGGTAAAAGATCGTGTCTCCTGCCTCCTATTACCATCCGCCTTAGACGCATAGTTTGGGACCCCCTACCCGAGATCCGCCGGTTTTGACACCGACATTGGTGCTTTCATTGAGAGTTCCTCTGTGTCGTCGCCGTTAGGCTTGATGGTTCCTACTATCATCGATAGCGATGCAGTCCAGGGTGAGACTTTTCTCCCCAGACAGATCTTTGTGTTCCTACTATCATCTGGAGCAGATCAAAAGTTACGCCCCTGGCCACTAGGTCAGGTTTGGAAGCTTAAATTACACGGCCGATATCCGCGGAGACTTGATCTTCGACGGATTCGAGCCTCTGCCTTGTGCGCCACGCGGTCACGATGAGTACGATTTAGCTCTACCATCGGACCGTATTCAGGAGATCGCACCGGTGGCCGCTCCGAGCCTCAATTCGGAGCCAGTTGCGCCATCCATGGACGGGTGGATAGACCCCGTCATGGAGGCCGTATCCTCAGCGGTGATCGAGCCGAATATCGACCTTACCCTTCACGAGAGCCATGCTGCCAAACTGTCGGATCCTTCTCCGGCCACGGATTCCGAACCGCCTGCGCCTGTTCCTATCGAATCCGATTGGGCACCGATCATGGAGTTTACCTCCGCGAATATTTTTCAGCAATCGCCCTTCAGCGACATACTGAACTCATTAAGGTCTCTCTCCTTGTCAGGAGGATCCTGGCCGAACTATGTCCGGCAGGATTGGGATGCGGATGACGAAGAAATTCGCCGCCCACCCACCACCCACTTAGTAGCCACTGTCGATGACTTAACCGACATGCTCGACTTCGACTCCGAAGACATCGACAGTATGGACGACGATGCGGGAGACGAAGAGGAACCACTGCCCACAGGGCACTGGACAGCCACCTCATCATACGATATATACATGGTGGACACGCCCAAAGAAGGCAATGGCGACGAGACAACGGAGGATGACCCCTCCAAGAAGCAACCCAAGCGCCAGCGTCAACGGCGCCGCTCTAAGTCCCGCCAAGGCAAAAGTGGTGATACCGGCACAGGAGATAATAGCACTCCGGACAGTGCCGAAGACGACAACAATCCCCTCCAGCAAGATTTAGGGCAGGAGGATGGAGAAGCCAGCCCTCCAGAGAGAGCGCCAGATGGAGAGGCGGAGGATGATAATTACATGCCTCCCTCGGAAGACGAGGCAAGCCTCGACGATGACGAATTCATCGTGCCTGAGGATCCCGTCGAACAAGAGCGCTTCAAGCGCCGGCTTATAGCCACGGCAAATAGCCTTAAGAAAAAGCAGCAGCAGCTTCAAGCTGATCAAGATTTGCTAGCTGACAGATGGACTGAAGTCCTGGTGGCCGAGGAATACAAACTCGAACGCCCCTCCAAGAGTTACCCAAAGTGCAGGTTGCTACCCCGACTAGAGGAGGAAGCACCGAAACCTACATCCCCGGCGTATGACGCGGCTGATCGGCCACCTCGTGGCCGTGACAGAGAGACATTCCAGCCAAAAGCTCAGCCCGCACCCCGACGCCATTCAAATAAAAAGGCATGGGGAAATACGCTAGACCTGTGAGACGTATTGGAGGACAAAGCAAAACATGCAAGATCGATCTACGGATCACGAGGGTGCTGATGGGGTTATGTACCTAGGGTAGGGTCATGGACCTGATCCAAGTAACTTACCCCAGGACATCCTTAGAAGAGGTCGCCTTCCAGTCGACCAACGAAGATTCACTCGACTGGCCTGAAGGACTCGACCACGAAGACTCACTCGACCACCAGGAGGTCAAGAGGCACTCTGCACTGCAACGGCCTGTAATCAAGTAGACTTTATGATAGTAAAGGCACTTTATGTGGGGCGTTACCAGTAACGCCCCAGACTTAACTCACCTTAAACCCTCTCCTACGTGGGCTGGCTGGGGTCCTGGCGCACTCTATATAAGCCACCCCCTCCACAGGCAGAAGGGTTCGGCACCTTGTAGTTCATACACTCATAATCCACTCGACCGCCTCCGGGCTCCGAGACGTAGGGCTGTTACTTCTTCCGAGAAGGGCCTGAACTCGTACATCCTTTGTGCTTACAACCTCTCCATAGCTAGGACCTTGCCTCTCCATACCTACCCCCACTCTACTGTCAGGCTTAGAACCACGACAGTTGGCGCCCACCGTGGGGCAGGTGTTTTAGCGATTTTGTGGAGAAGTTGCGATTCTTCCGAGTACTTTCATCATGGTGTCTGCTGGAGTTTTGGTCGAGGGTCAAGAGATCCGTCTCGGCACTCTCACCTTCATCGCCGACGACTCCGCATGGCTCCAGGAGGCTCCACTCGACGTAGATGCGCTCCCCGTCCGCGGTGCGACGCATTTTCGCGCATGTGTCCGCGGCGTTCTGCTGCGGCAACCGTCGACCCAGTATCGGTCGGCTCCTCCATCGTCCACCCTCCCGGTCTCCCGCCAGCGCAAGCGCTCGGGCCGGTCGAGGCTTCAGCGATGGGTGAGGCACGCGGTGGCTCGCCAATCGGCCACCACCCAAGTTGCGGCAATCGAGCCCGACGAACCTCTCTACGGCTTGTTCGACCTGTCGACTGGCTCCGTAGAGACTGCATCCGAGTGCGGTAGCAGTGATCCAGCGGCGGAAATCTTGATGGTCGATGGGCCCCACAGTCCCCCTGGCTTCGCCCGTGGTGGTGGAGCAGGTGACGGCGGCGACCCTACGCGAGGCTACGAAGAGTACCAACCCGAGCCACTCGACTCTCTGCAAAGAGAGGAACTTCGCCGCAGGAACGAGGATCCCCTGCGTATTCCCATCGCAGGGGAAACCCCCGAGGCTCGTGCCTTGGAGGAGGCGCGCCTGGCCAATTTGGCCGAGCGCACTCGACTGGAGAACCTTCAGCGAGCACTCGACGAGCGCGCGCGGCAACGAGTTCCCGACACCAGTCGACGTCAACTCTTCCCGCCGACTCAGGTATATCGAACCCCAATTCAGAATTTAGCAGCTGCGACCCGTATAGCAGAGTCCATCCAGCCTTCGCAGTCGGAAGCTGGCAGAGGTTTGCTGCAGATCAGGGATCTGCTCCGGGCAGCAGGAGATCAGAATTCAGCCGTGTCTCAGTCGCGCAACAGAATTCACAGTCGATCCGTCACTGTGAATACGGTTCAGTCGGCTCACAGCCCCAGATCGCCTCCGCGGCGCGAAGGGCGTGAGAATCGGCGAGATCAATATGGCGACAGACTCGACCGAGATGATAGGCGTCGAGTGCCCTATTCCCCTCCGAGGGGTGGGTCTTACGCTCCTCGGCAGCCAGATGATAGGCGTCAGTACAGTACAGGGCGTAGGGTTCCAGTTGACCCCAGAGAGCCAGGCTTCGACGCGCGATCCATTATCGTGCAAGGGTTGGTCGACCGGAACAGAGCCCATCGAGGTGCACTCGACAGAGATGTACCCACAAGCAGTCGAGTGCATGTTTCTGGTCCTGAATGTTTCAGCAGAGCTATCAGAGCCGCAGTTATTCCCCCCAATTTCAGGTTGGCAACAGGAGTCAGCAAGTTCACTGGTGAGTCTAAGCCTGAAACTTGGCTTGAAGACTACCGAGTGGCAGTTCAGATTGGTGGTGGGAACGACGAGGTGGCCATGAAGCATTTACCCCTCATGTTGGAAGGTTCTGCCAGGGCATGGTTGACTCAATTACCTCCTAGCAGCATTTACACTTGGGAAGATCTGTCCCGAGTGTTCGTCAGAACGTTTGAAGGGACTTGCAAGCGACCAGCTGGATTGACAGAGTTGCAAGTCTGCGTGCAGAAAGCTAATGAGACTCTCAGAGAGTATATTCAGAGGTGGATCACTTTGCACCACACTGTGGAAAATGTCTCTGATCATCAGGCAGTCTGCGCCTTCAAAGACGGCGTCAAGAACAGAGAACTGAGTTTGAAATTTGGTCGAACCGGTGACATGACCTTGAGTCGGATGATGGAGATTGCTACCAAGTACGCCAACGGCGAAGAAGAAGACCGACTCCGAAGCGGCAAGCACAAGCCGAGTCAGTCGGAAAAGGGAAACACCAGTCGGAAACAGAAGCGGAAGGCTGAACCGGCAGCTCCTGGAGAGGCTCTGGCCGTGACTCAAGGAAAGTTTAAGGGGAAACCAAAAGGATCCTGGAACCCCAAGAAGGTAAAGGATAAAGAAGGGAACGACGTGTTGGATATGCCATGTCACATTCACACGAAGAAAGACGAAGAGGGGAATATCATTTACCCAAAGCACACCACTCGCCAATGTCGACTCCTGATCCAGCAGTTTCAGGGAAAACAGTCTAAGGACAAGGAGAAGGAGTCGGACAAGGCCGAAGACAAGGAGGACAGTGAGGGAGGATATCCGCATATCAACTCCACTCTGATGATCTTTGCAGATGTAGAAAGCAGAAGTCGACTGAAAGTGATTAACCGAGAGGTGAACATGGTTGCCCCAGCAAAGGCAAATTATCTGAAGTGGTCTCAAACACCCATCACATTCGACCAATCTGATCACCCGACTCATATTGCCACCCCTGGGAGGCAAGCTTTGGTGGTCGATCCAGTTGTCGAAGGCACTCGACTGACAAAAGTGCTGATGGATGGTGGAAGTGGGCTGAATCTGTTATATGCAGACACATTGAAAGGTATGGGCATTCCGATGTCCCGACTGAGCACTAGTAACATGAGCTTTCATGGAGTTATACCAGGGAAGAAGGCCGAGTCACTCGGCCAGATAGCTTTGGACGTGGTGTTTGGTGATTCGAAGCATTTTCGCAAAGAAAAGTTGACGTTTGAGGTCGTGGATTTTCAAAGTGCATATCATGCCATTTTGGGGAGACCAGCCTATGCACGGTTCATGGCTCGACCATGTTACGTGTACCTCAAATTGAAGATGCCCGGCCCCAAAGGAGTGATCACTGTCACCGGTGATAGGAAAAAGGCAGAGGAGTGCTTTCAGAAGGGCTCCAAGATTGCCGATTCCCAAGTGACAGCGGTCGAGTTCGAAGAATACAAGCAAAACGCAGATCCGAGTGACTTGCTGCGATCCAAGAAGCCCGCCACAGAGTCTGCATTCCAGTCGTCCGGTGAGACGAAGCCTGTTCACATTCACCCGACCGACCCCGAAGCAGCTCCGACCCGCATCTCCACAACACTCGACCCGAAATAGGAAGAAGCGCTCATCCAGTTCCTCCGTGAGAACTGGGACATTTTTGCATGGAAGCCCGCTGACATGCCAGGTGTTCCCAGGGGACTGGCTGAGCATCGCCTAAGAGTCGACTCGTCTGCAAAACCAGTCAAAGAGCATCTTCGGCGGTCCGCCGTCCAGAAGAGAAAGGCCATCGGTGAAGAAGTGGCTCGACTGTTGGCGGCAGGATTTATCCGAGAGATATACCACTCCGAGTGGCTCGCTAATGTCGTCATGGTTCCTAAGAAGGACAAGTCGCTCCGAATGTGCATTGATTTCAAGCACATCAACCGGGCCTGCCCGAAAGATCACTTTCCTCTCCCTCGCATAGATCAAATTGTTGACTCGACCGCGGGATGCGAGAGGTTGTCTTTTTTAGATGCTTACTCCGGGTACCACCAGATCCGTCTGTACGGGCCCGATGAGGTAAAAACAGCTTTCATCACTCCATTCGGGTGCTTCTGCTATATCACCATGCCATTCGGCCTCAAGAATGCCGGAGCCACATTTATGCGAATGATTCAGAAGTGTCTACTCACTCAAATCAGTCGGAATGTGGAAGCTTATATGGATGATATTGTTGTCAAGTCACGAAAAGGTTCCGACCTGCTCGCTGACCTCGCCGAAACATTTGCCAACCTCAGAAGGTATGATATCAAGCTCAATCCATCAAAGTGCACATTTGGAGTTCCTGGTGGCAAGTTACTCGGTTTTCTCGTTTCCGAACGGGGAATCGACGCTAACCCAGAGAAGATTGGCACTATTCTCCGAATGAAACGCCCTGTGCGAGTGCACGATGTCCAGAAGCTTACTGGATGCTTGGCCGCATTAAGTCGATTCATCTCACGACTCGGTGAAAAGGCACTGCCTCTTTACCGACTGATGAAGAAGGCTGACAAGTTCGAGTGGACTCCAGAAGCTGATGCAGCGTTTGCCGAGCTAAAAGCTCTGCTCTCCACCCAGCCGGTGCTTGCTGCTCCAATCAGCAAAGAGCCTCTGTTGCTCTACATCGCAGCCACAGGACAAGTCGTCAGTACTGTGCTAACGGTCGAGCGGGAAGAAGAAGGAAAAGCTCTCAAAGTTCAGCGCCCAGTGTATTATTTGTCTGAAGTCTTGACTCCATCCAAGCAGAGATATCCTCATTATCAGAAGCTTGTGTATGGAATATACATGACCACAAAGAAGGTTGCTCATTATTTCTCTGACCATTCCATCACAGTCGTCAGCGACGCTCCACTATCAGAGATTTTGCACAACAGAGATGCAACTGGTCGAGTGGCCAAATGGGCGATTGAACTTCTTCCCCTTGATATCAAGTTTGAGGCAAAGAAAGCCATTAAGTCCCAGGCAATAGCAGATTTCCTCGCCGAGTGGATTGAACAGCAGCAGCCGACTGAAGTTCACTCGGAGCATTGGACCATGTTTTTTGATGGCTCTAAGATGTTGAATGGTTCCGGTGCTGGGGTTGTCCTGGTTTCCCCCAGAGGAGATAAGCTCAGATATGTGCTCCAGATTCACTTTGATTCCTCCAACAATGAGGCAGAATATGAGGCCCTCCTATATGGGTTGCGCATGGCCATTTCACTCGGCGTCCGTCGCCTAATGGTCTATGGCGACTCGGATTTAGTGGTCAATCAGGTGATGAAAGAGTGGGACGTGAGAAGCCCAGCCATGACTGGATACTGCAGTGCAGTGAGGAAGCTGGAAAAGAAGTTCGAGGGGTTGGAGCTCCATCATATACCCCGACTGAAAAATCAAGCAGCTGATGATCTAGCAAAGATAGGTTCCAAGAGAGAAGCCATTCCGAGTGGTGTGTTCTTGGAGCATATACACACTCCGTCAGTCAAAGAAGATCCTTTCACCGAAGAAACTCCGCAGCCCAAGAGTGCCACAGATCCGACTGAAGTTGAAGTCCCAGCGGTGGTCGACTTGATCATGGAGGTTTTGGTGGTCATTCCCGACTGGACGATTCCGTATGTCGCATATATCTTGAGGAAAGAGCTTCCGGAGGATGAGGAAGAGGCTCGACAGATCGTCCGTCGATCTAAGGCCTTTACCGTAATCAAAGGACAATTATACAGAGAAAGCGCGACTGGAGTCGGTCAGAAGTGCATAACACCAGAAGAAGGTCGACTCATCCTCAATGATATTCACTCGGGGACCTGTGGTCATCATGCGTCCTCTCGGACCATCGTGGCCAAAGCATACCGAGCCGGATTTTACTGGCCCAAGGCGAATGAGATGGCAAAAGAGATAGTGGATAAGTGCGAGGGATGTCAGTTCTACTCGAATATGTCGCACAAGCCTGCGTCAGCTTTGAAGACCATCCCACTCGTCTGGCCTTTTGCAGTTTGGGGGCTGGACATGGTCGGTCCTTTGAGAACAGGACGAAGCGGCTTCACGCATGTACTGGTGGCAGTCGACAAGTTCACCAAGTGGATCGAGGCTAAACCAATCAAGAGCCTTGACACCGGTACTGCTGTTAGCTTCATCAGGGAACTAATATTCAGATATGGAGTCCCGCACAGCATCATTACGGATAATGGGTCGAACTTTGACTCAGAGGAATTCAGAGCTTTCTGCGACTCCCAGGGCACACGGGTCGACTACGCTTCAGTCGCCCATCCGCAGTCGAATGGACAAGCAGAGCGAGCTAATGGACTGATTCTTAAGGGATTGAAGCCTCGACTGATGCGTGATCTCAAACACGCGGCTGGAGCTTGGGTCGACGAACTTCCCTCTGTACTCTGGGGACTGCGGACCACACCTAATCGGTCGACCGGAAGAACTCCATTCTTCTTGGTCTACGGAGCTGAAGCGGTCTTGCCGAGTGATCTTCTTCATAATGCTCCCCGAGTTGAAATCTACAACGAAGCAGAAGCTGAACAAGCGCGGCAGGACGCAGTCGACCTTTTAGAGGAAGAAAGGGAGATGGCTCTGATCCGTTCGACCATCTACCAACAAGATTTGCGCCGTTTCCACGCCAGGAAATGTGAGAGGTCGAGCCTTCCAGGAAGGGGATTTGGTTCTCCGAGTGGATCAGCACAAACCACACAAGCTTGCTCCTTCTTGGGAAGGCCCCTTCATCGTCACCAAGGTCCTCCACAACGGGGCGTATCGTCTTTACAACGTCGAGCATAATATCGACGAGCCCCGAGCTTGGAACGCGGAGCTACTCCGCCCATTTTACACTTAAGTTTTATCACTCGGATGAGTTGCAATAAAGTACTTCTGTAGCTCATGGACATCAAAATAATAGTGTCATAGTTCCTCCATAATTTCTGTCACTTTTTATTTTTGTCCACATAAAATTCCCCCTCAGTGGGTGACTTAGCCGCGAATCCGTTTCGCCTAAGTTTGTAAAAATCCTACCGAGTGGTGAGCCAGACTCTCACTCGGAGGCTTAGCTGCGAATCCGTTTCGCCTAAGTTTATCAAAATCCTACCGAGTGGTAAGCCAGCCTTCCACTCGGAGGCTTAGCTGCAGTCCAAGGACTCGCCTAAGTTTATCAAAATCCTACCGAGTGGTAAGCCAGCCTTCCACTCGGAGGCTTAGCTGCAGTCCAAGGACTCGCCTAAGTTTATGAAAATCCTACCAAGTGGTAAGCCAGCCTTCCACTCGGAGGCTTAGCTGCAGTGCAAGCACTCGCCTAAGTTATAAAATCCTACCGAGTGAAGAGCAACCCTCTCACTCGGGGCTTAGCTGCAGTCCAAGCACTCGCCTAAGTTATTAAAAATCCTACCGAGTGAAGAGCAACCCTCTCACTCGGGGGCTTAGCTGCAGCCCTGTGCTCGCCTAAGTTATAAAATCCTACCGAGTGAAGAGCAACCCTCTCACTCGGGGGCTTAGCTGCAGCCCTGTGCTCGCCTAAGTTATAAAAATCCTACCGGGAGAGCAACCCTCTCACTCGGAGGCTTAGCTGCAGTCCAAGCACTCGCCTAAGTTATAAAATCCTACCGAGTGAAGAGCAACCCTCTCACTCGGGGGCTTAGCTGCAGTCCAAGCACTCGCCTAAGTTATAAAAATCCTACCGAGTGAAGAGAAACCCTCTCACTCGGGGCTTAGCTGCAGCCCTGTGCTCGCCTAAGTTATAAAAATCCTACCGAGTGAAGAGCAACCCTCTCACTCGGGGGCTTAGCTGCAGCCCTGTGCTCGCCTAAGTTATAAAATCCTACCGAGTGAAGAGCAACCCTCTCACTCGGGGGCTTAGCTGCAGCCCTGTGCTCGCCTAAGTTATAAAAATCCTACCGAGTGAGGAGCAACCCTCTCACTCGGAGGCTTAGCTGCAGTCCAAGCACTCGCCTAAGTTATCGAAATCCTACCGAGTGAAGAGTAAAACTTCTCACTCGGGGGCTTAGCCGCAGCCCAGTGCTCGCCTAAGTGGACTAAAGAATAAGTCGATTGCAGAAAAGGCGCCTTGCTTTGAACCTGCAAAAGACATTTTGAGCCGAAGGCAATCATATTCAAGCGCCAAATTCATGAATCGATATCTAAAGGAACTGAAAGTGCTCAGGCGTCAAGCCCGTTAAGGTTTGTCGGTTACAATTCCACTCGGCATACCGAGGCAAATTTAAAGCGTCGAGCCAGAAGAAGTTTTTTACCCCTCCTGTGGAGGGCTGGAAGGTGCAACAAATTCATCAAGGTCAATTCCGTCGGCGATCCGAGTGGCAGCTGCAAGGAAAGTCTCCATAAAGGACCTGAAGTCGTGCTTCTTGGTATTGGCCACCCGAAGGGCCGCCAGCTTCTCTTCTCGCGCATCTTTGCAGTGGACTCGGGCCAGACATAGAGCGACATCTGCACCACACCGAGCCGAGGACTTATTCCACTCCTGCACTCGACCAGGGATCGTGTTCAAGCGGGCCATCAGCGACTCAAGGTCATTCTAAAGTGTCTCCGCAGGCCAGAGCGTCGAGTCGATGCGAGATGTGGCGGCCTTCAGCCTTGCGAGATAGTCCACGACAGCTGCAACACGAGACTCCAGTCGGAAAACATCCATGGCAACTTCGTCGTTCACCGGAGAATTGACGGGGTCGAGGTTTGGCTCCAGTCGGCTGGTTTCTTCTTCAAAGTTTTGACAAAATTCTGCAAGGATGATCACTAAGTCAAGGGGATAGTCGAATGGAAAAAGCCACAATTGGAAATATTTGCCAAACATGGAGGTTTACCTTCAAGCATAAGAAACAGCTTCTTGGCAAGGCCACTCAGGAAGGCCTCCAGTTCAGTTTTCTTCTCAGTCAATTTGCTGACTTGGTCGGTCAGGGTAGCTTTGTCAGTTTTCAGTCGACTGACCTCCTTGTTGGCAATCCCAAGAGCAGCTTTCAGATTGGTATTGTCTTGTTCGAGCTTGGTGACTGAAGCTAACTTCTCGTCAGCAAGCTTGATCTTCTCAGCTAGCTCAAGGTCTTTCTTCTGCTGGGCCTCCCTTACCTTACCTGCAAGTTACAGCAAGATCAGATTTTGAAACAAGCAAGGGGAAAAGCAGTCGTCAGGGTCTCACCAAACATACCTTCGGTCTCCTCCTTTGCCTTTGTCAGTTTCTCCTGAACCAGCTTCAAGCTCAGCTCGACTTGAGTATGTTTTTGTTCCAGCTCTGAGTAGCGAGCCACAAGATCACAAGAGTTCTGCGAAGAACCAATCGACTAAACGTCAAAAATAATTCACTTCCGAGTGAAAAAGGGAAAAACACACGTTTCTAAGACTACAGCCGAATACAAGCATTCGACCGTAGTCTCGGGGACTACACCCAGTGGGTGCACTCAGCGTGCCCCCACTAATCCTGTTGAAGACAAAGTCAACCTGTCGACCTCAAAAAAAAGAGATGCATTCTCTAAGACTGTGATCAACTGCAAGCAGTCGACCACAGTCTCGGGGACTACACCCAGTGGGTGCACTCAGCGTGCCCCCACCGGTTTGTGAAATCCAGTCGACATAGTCGACTGAAAGAAAAATTGACATCATAAAGCCTAAGGCCGACTGCCAGCAGTCGACCTTAGCCTTGGGGACTACACCCAGTGGGTGCACTCAGCGTGCCCCCACCGGTTTGTGAAATCCAGTCGACCAGTCGACTGACGGAAAGATTGACATCATAAAGCCTAAGGCCGACTGCCAGCAGTCGACCTTAGCCTTGGGGACTACACCCAGTGGGTGCACTCAGCGTGCCCCCACCGGTTTGTGAAATCCAGTCGACCAGTTGACTGACGGAAAGATTGACATCATAAAGCCTAAGGCCGACTGCCAGCAGTCGACCTTAGCCTTGGGGACTACACCCAGCGGGTGCACTCAGCGTGCCCCCGCTAACACGGAGTTTATTCGACACACCCACTGGGTGACTGCTATAAATTCCGGAAAAGAAAAGTTTTTGGTAGCATATCCAACAGAACAAACAGCGGTCGACTGACCTGGACATTGCTTTGGAGGGCAGAACTGGCGTCATAAGCTGCCTGGCTCGCGTCCCGGATGGTCTTCAGCTGCTCCATCATGAGTCCCGCCTGGCGTATTGCTTCCTTCGCTGCGCCAGCTTGGTCCTCGGGGACGTGGTGCGTCGTGAAGAGGGAGGGCTGCTGAGCACTCGTCAGTGGATTTGCGAAGGACATCGTGTGTCGAGTGGTGTTCTCTTCCTCCACAGTCAGAATCTCAGGCGCCGTCACATCCTGAGGCACCTTACTGGCGGACGCTTTCCGACTCCTCCTGCGTGTCAGTGGTTCTTCATCCTCGTCGTCGTCAGGGAGATTGATAACAGTGTTGGGTGGAGCTGCGGAGAAGAATCAGGATCAGAGATCGCGAGTCAGTTGACTAAGAACGGTGTTAAGAATATAGTACCTGGGTTCGAAGTTGCTGCATCCTCCATCTCGTGGTCATCAGCCCGGGCCGAGGTCTCAGAAGTAGCAGCACTGCAACTCCAAAGGATCAGTCGACTAACTTCAGCGTCGACCAGAGATAAAGTTCACACAGAATAAGAAAATATGAGCAGCACGGTTACCCTGATATGGTGGGGATGGACACCTTCATCTTCGGCAAGAGTTTGATCGGCTTCGACGATGCCGCCCTGGGCTGCTTCGGCGCCTTTTCAGTCGGCACCGGAGAGGTGGTCCGAGGGCGCTTGGTCGACTGAGTGGCGGTCACAACCCCCTTACCACGTTCGGTCGAAGGGTCGTGGACAAGCTTCGACCGCCTTTCTGAGCGCGGTGGTACGACCTCCTCCTCCTCCTCTTCCTCGTCCTCGACGTCGTCTTCATCACCGACATCATCATCATCGTCGTCATCATCCTCTGCAACATCCGAGTCCCATTCCTCTTCTTCCTGGCTCTCGCCCCCGCTCGCCTCGCCCTCCTCAGTCGAATCTTGTGCCCCATTGGGCATCGAGTACAGCTCGGTGAGGGCCTAGCAGATGCCCAGACAAGGATCAGTCGACCAGTCAGCAGGGTTAACAGAAATGAATACGACGAGGGCGCAGTGGAGAGCAGAGCAAGTGTACCTTGTTTGAGTCGCTGTTGTGGTCGAGTGGAGGAATCCTTCTGGCTCCGCGTGGATTGTCCTTGTTTCCGGTGACGGCTGCCATCCATCTTTCCAGAGTGACATCGTCGACTGCTTCTGGATGGACTCTAGTCTTGTCTTCGGTCCCACAGTACAACCACATGCAGTGGCTCCGGAACTGGAGAGGCTGGATGCGACGCCTGAGGAAAACCTCCAGGAGGTCCATGCCCGTCACTCCCTCCCGAACCAACTGCACCACGCGCTCCATCAACATCTTCACGTCAGCTTTCTCCTCCGGAATCAGCTTCAGAGGGGAAGGCTTGCTCACTCGGTCCATGGTGAACGGAGGGAGTCCACTCGACTGCCCTGGCGTCCACTGGACCTGGCAGTAGAACCAAGTCGTCTGCCAGCCTCTGACGGACTCGGGAAAGGTCATGGGCGGGAAGGTGCTCTTATTCCTCACCTGAATCCCTAGGCCCCCGCACATTTGGACGACTCGGGTTCTCTCATCACCTGGGCTCGCCTTCTTCACGGTCTGAGATCGACACGTGAATATATGTTTGAACAAACCCCAGTGCGGTCGACAGCCCAAGAAACCCTCACACATGGACACGAACGCAGCAAGATAGGCAATGGAGTTTGGGGTAAAGTGGTGGAGCTGCGCTCCGAAGAAGTTCAAGAAGCCACGAAAGAAAACACTTGGCGGCAAGGAAAACCCACGATCAACATGAGTGGCCAAAAGCACACACTCACCCTCTTCTGGCTGGGGCTGCCACTCCTTCCCCGGAAGCCTCGCAGCTCCGTGGGGGATCAAGCCCTCGTTGGCCATGTCGAGGAGGTCATTCTCCGTGATGGTCGACTGGATCCAGTCTCCTTGGACCCAGCCCTTCAGCAGGCGGGATCTGGACGAGGACCCTCCGCGGCTGGTGGATCTCCCCTTCGCCTTCTCCGATGCCGACGCCTTCTTTGCATGCTCCAGCGCCGCCGTCTTCTCCTTGGCCATGGTCGCCGGCGAGATGCGTGAAGGGAAGTGGTGCGGGGGCGAGAGCGAGCACGCTGAGCAGGGAGGAAGGAAGCAGAGAGAGGGGGAGAATGCTAAGGCGCAGCACAGAAATCCTCGCCGGGCACATTTATAAGGTCCCTTCCGAGTGGATGACAGGTGGGCCCGGTCGATCTAATCATATCTGGAGCAGTTATGCGGACGGGATACGTGGCGAAAAAGGCGGCGCGGAGATCGAGGCGTCCATGTCCTGTCCCATTCGAACGCCGCGGTCCGCCCCGCTTCGCGCGCGTCCCCAAATTTCGCATCCCGCGGAATCCGTGAACAACAAATCAGTCTGTCAGGCGCGGTGTTTCCGGCGATCCGTCGCTCGGAGATCGTCGAAGCCTGAAAGATCACTCGACGCAAAAACAGAATGGATCAAGTCGACTGAAGGCAAGTTGTTTCCTGTCGACGAAGAGATTCTTTGGTGCAGAACAGCGCACAACCGGAGCGCAAAGGTTAATCGGAAACAACATCAACTCCTTCTTCACTCGAAGCCTCAATCCATTCGGGGGCTAATGATGGGGTTATGTACCTAGGGTAGGGTCATGGACCTGATCCAAGTAACTTACCCCAGGACATCCTTAGAAGAGGTCGCCTTCCAGTCGACCAACGAAGATTCACTCGACTGGCCTGAAGGACTCGACCACGAAGACTCACTCGACCACCAGGAGGTCAAGAGGCACTCTGCACTGCAACGGCCTGTAATCAAGTAGACTTTATGATAGTAAAGGCACTTTATGTGGGGCGTTACCAGTAACGCCCTAGACTTAACTCACCTTAAACCCTCTCCTACGTGGGCTGGCTGGGGTCCTGGCGCACTCTATATAAGCCACCCCCCTCCACAGGCAGAAGGGTTCGGCACCTTGTAGTTCATACACTCATAATCCACTCAACCGCCTCCGGGCTCCGAGACGTAGGGCTGTTACTTCTTCCGAGAAGGGCCTGAACTCGTACATCCTTTGTGCTTACAACCTCTCCATAGCTAGGACCTTGCCTCTCCATACCTACCCCCACTCTACTGTCAGGCTTAGAACCACAACAGGTGCGCCACCATGCGAGACGATAATCATCACGCCGGATACAGTTAAAGTAAGTCCGGCTGGGCCGAACATAGCGGGCAAGACTCATTCGAGCTGCGTCGTGACATAGCCCAGTACAGAGGCGCCGCACACCCCTTATGCTTCACAGACGAAGTAATGGATCATCAAATCCCATAGGGTTTCAAACCCGTAAATATAGAATCATATGACGGCACAACAGATCCTGCAGTATGGATCTAGGATTTCCTCCTGCACATCCACATGGCCCGCGGTGATGACCTACACGCCATCAAATACCTCCCACTCAAACTCAAAGGACCAGCTCGGCATTGGCTCAACAGCTTGCCAGTAGAGGCCATTGGCTGTTGGGAAGATCTGGAAGCTGCATTCCTCGACAACTTTCAGGGCACTTATGTGCAACCACCAGATGCCGATGACTTGAGCCACATAATTCAGCAGCCAGAGGAATCGGCCAGGCAATTCTGGACACGGTTCCTAACAAAGAAAAATCAAATCATCGACTGTCCGATGCAGAGGCCCTAGCATCTTTCAAGCACAACATCCGCGATGAATGGCTCGCCCGGCACCTTGGCCAGGAAAAGCCGAAATCTATGGCAGCCCTCACGACACTCATGACCCACTTCTGTGCGGGAGAGGACAGCTGGTTGGCTCGCAGCAATAACATATCAAAGAACCATGGTACTTCGGATACCAAGGACGGCAACGGCAGGTCACGTCGCAACCAACATAAGCGCCGCATTAACATTGACAATACCGAGGATACGACAGTCAATGCCGGATTCAAAGGCTCTAAACCAGGTCAGCGGAAAAAGCCATTCAAAAGAAGCACTCCGGGCCCGTCTAGTTTGGACCGTATACTCGATCGCTCGTGCCAAATACACGGCACCCGACAAGCCAACCAACCACACCAACATGGATTGTTGGGTGTTCAAGCAGGCCGACAAGATAAATGCCGAAAACAAAGATAAGGGGTCACATAGCGATGACGAGGAGGAGCCCCGGCAGCCGAACATCGGAGGACAGAAGAGGTTCCCCCCACAAGTGTAGACGGTGAACATGATATACGCAACCCACATCCCCAAGAGGGAGCGGAAGCGTGCGCTCAAGGACGTATATGCGTTGGAGCCAGTCGCCCCAAAGTTCAACCCATGGTCTTCCTGCCCGATCACCTTTGACCGCAGGGACCACCCCACTAGTATCCGTCATGGCGGATTCGCCGCATTGGTCTTAGACCCAATCATTGACGGATTTCACCTCACTCGAGTCCTTATGGATGGCGGCAGCAGCCTGAACCTGCTTTATCAGGACACAATGCGCGAAATGGGTATAGACCCCTCAAGGATCAAACCCACTAAAACGACCTTTAAAGGCGTCATACCAGGTGTAGAGGCCCATTGCACAGGCTCAGTAACACTGGAAGTGGTCTTCGGATCTCTGGATAACTTTCGAAGCAAAGAGTTAATCTTCAACATAGTCCCGTTCCGCAGTGGCTACCATGCATTGCTCGGGCGAACCGCATTTGCGAGATTCAATGCGGTACCGCATTATGCATATCTCAAGCTCAAGATGCCGGGACCTCGGGGAGGGCGGGGGGGTCATCATAGTCAATGGAAACACAAAGCGCTCTCTCCGCACGGAGGAGCACACTGCGGCCCTCGCAGCAGAAGCGCAAAGCAGCCTCTTAAGGCAATCCACTAGTTCGGCGATTAAGGACCCGGACACCTTCAAGCGTGCCCAGAGTAATCGGCAACAGGACCGCCTGGAATGTTCCGAGCTCGCATAGCAATGTGGCCCCCACCCTGGTCCCAGCCAAACAGCAAAATCCGTGCCACACGTACATAATTACACATTAAAAATACCATGGGCACAGGCGGGGAGGGGGGCACGACTGCGGCACGCTCCAAGTCGTGGCTTAAACCGCACTAGGGGCTTCCCACTTTGTTATTTTTCTCTTTCAGGACTTTAATCTCTGGACACCCTGTCCGGCAACATGATTACCGAACACATGATGTAGCAACCAAGGAGGCAGAAAGCTAGGTCACACCACGGAACTCCCAGGTGAATTATGATAACGAGTGAAATATTTGCTTTAATACTATTCCTCAGCTTGCCCTTGGAAGGGACATGTCAAACAATCCTACTTTTTGCTTATCACACTACTTTTATCATTCTGCTTTAACGCACCTTTTTGAATAAACAATGCATAGCATTAAGACTATTATTGCATTCTTCCTTTATATATGTGTGTGTGTGTGTGTGTGTTCATTCATGACATCTAGCACCCGTACACTCTGGTACGGCCAATACGCTAGGGGCTTAAGCATACCCCATAATACGGCGTGAGAAGTCTGAACACTTTCGACAGTGCGGCACCCCAAACTTATAGCATTATATGCATCAGCTTCGAATCATGTCTTGGGTCAATAGTTGGGTTTGCCCAGCTCCCATGTTTTGGTACCTTATGTTCCGCTATATTGGCTAAGGTAGCACTGGGAGAACTACTACGATTGTGCCCCCGGTTCTGCTGGGCTAAGCACCTCAGTAGAGAAAGCTAAAACTGACTATCATGATAAGGCGAGAGACTGGTCGCTGTTCGAGAGGTTTCAAGTCCCTAAAGACTTATGCTGCTTAGAGCGAGGAGTCGGCCCTGTCCAGCTTAAGGCGTGTATCATGGCCCAAATTCAGCCTTCCGAATACTAGGGGCTTCACCGAAATTTAAAATTATAGAATTCTATGGCTAAGTGAGAGTGATTATGCATTATAGTCCGATTGCCTTGTTCGTTGTGCTGAGCACCTCCCTCGAAGGACCCAACAATGGGAACAAGAGTGCTTAGGTTTATCCCAAACACCCTAGCACTCGTGGCGTGGGGGCAGAAGCCGGCGACTAGCCATCTCTCAGATTTGATAAACAGCCGAACAGAAGGCAATATTTTAAATTCAAACAAGCGTTGCATAGCGCATATGAACAAGTTTTCATAATACAGGATTACACAAGCAAGTTTACTAAAATATTACATCTTTTGCACACTTGTCCGCTACAAGACGGACACCCTTCAGGACACCCTCATAATACATCTCGGGGTGGCGATGCTCCTTGCCCTGCAGCGGCCCTTCCTTCACCAGCTTCATGGCGTCCATCTTGGCCCAGTGCACCTTCGCACGGGCGAAATCCCAACGTGCACCTTCGATGCAGATGAACCGCTTGATGACTTCCAGCCGTGGGCAGGCATCCACAAGCCGCCTCGCCAGGCCGAAGTAGCTGTTGGGAAGGGCGTCACCAGGCCACATCCGGACTATAAAGCCCTTCATGGCCTGTTCAGCCGACTTGTGTAGCTCGACCAGTTGCTTCAGCTGGTCGCTCAGAGGCATCAGGTGTTCGGTCTCAGTATACTGAGACCAAAACAGCTTCTCCGTTGAGCTTCCCTCCTCGGCCTGGTAAAACTGTGTGGCATCCGACATGCTGCGGGGCAAATCTACGAATGCTCCTGGAGAGCTCCGGATTCGGGTAAGTAACAAGTAATTTACTTTCACATGCTTGCTTTGCATATAGAATGCCTTACTCGCCGCTATCTTATTCATCGCATCAATCTCCTGGAGAGCCTTTTGGGCTTCAGCCTTGGCACTCTTTGCACTCTCAAGAGCCGCGGCAAGCTCGGACTCTCGCGTCTTCAAGTCAAACTCCAATGCCTCGTGCTTCGTCACGAGAGCGTGGAGCTCTTGCTGCACCTCGCCCACCCGTGCCTCTTGTTTTTCCCGCTTGGTGCGCTCCTGGGCTGCTTTGTTTTCGGCCTCGGATAGCGCTTGCTTCAGGGTCGCCACCTCGGTCATGGCCCCTGGCAAATTTACAATGATCCTGTCATTTTGCAATCGCATTCTTTTTTTATATATATCCATAGACTAGGTACTACTTACCTTTGTTCTCCTCGAGCTGCCTCTTGGCTAGGCCGAGCTCTTCCTTGGACCCTTCGAGGTTCTGCTTCAGTGCGGTGACCTCCGCAGTTAGTGCGCCAGAGGCTAGCAGCGAAGCCTGCATACACATATAGATATACTTATATTAGACTCCTGCGATATTGTTTGATCCTCTGTTCGGCTTTTCTTTGTGAACACCGAACAGAGCATCAGGGGCTACTGTCTATGGGGTAATATTTTTCCATATTTCAAATACTTACCTCAAAGCCTGTTAGAAGGCTGGCACATGCTTCAGTCAGTCCGCTCTTGGCGGACTGAACCTTCTGGATCACCGCACTCATAATAGTGCGGTGCTCTTCGTCGATGGAAGCGCTGCGAAGCGCTCCCAGCAGATTGCCCGGTGCCCCTGGATGGGCAGAGGTTACCGGCACAGGCGTCTTGCCCCTTTTGGAAGGAGGCCGCCTGCCCGAGTCCGGAACCACTGGAGGTTCCGGCGCGGTGTTCGGCTGAGGGCCGAACTCGGATCCCTCGGGAGCCTTACTCCCTCTGCTCCTGGAGTCCGGAAGGTCGCCTTGAGGCGCCTCCGGGATTGTCTCCCCTCGACCCGGTGCCTCTTGAGACAATACCTCGGCATTGTCCGTAGGGCAAGGGGAGGTGGCGGTCGGAAGTGGATCACTATCCATATCCGACGAGTCCAAGGAGCCGCCCGACGAAGATACATCGATACAGGCTTGGGGTGGTCTGCATAATCATATTCGACATTAGGAGAAGCAGTGCGACAAAGGTATGCTATGAGTTACTCCGGTATCCGAATACTTACGACTTCGCTAGGGGCTTGCCCTTGAGCAGCCACTCATCTTCGCCTTCGGCGGCGGTGGTGGAGTAGTCCGGAAGGAGGGTCCTCCCCTTCTTGGACCCTTCGCCCCCCCGGTCGGGGCGGCCTTCCTTTTCTTGTCTCCCCCGACTGAAGGGGGAGCATCTTCATCTTCCTCCTCGTCTTCGGGGGAGGAGTGCGTCGTGGAGTTATCGGACGATGAGTCCGATAACACCTGGCGTCGGGAACTCTTTCGGGTTCCCTTGGCCTTCTTGGTCTTCTCCGGCACCTTGTAAGGAGCCGGAGTCAGCATCTCCGTTAGGAGAGCGTCCGCAGTGTCTTCGGGCAGAGGGGCCGGACAGTTAATCTGCCCCGATGTCTCCACCCAGTCCTGTCAAAGGCATGGAGCTCAGACCCCGCACATGGTTAAGCTACTGGAAATAAATATCCTACCGGATGTATAGAACTCACCGAGTGCGCTACGCGCGTCGCGCTTAGCCCGCGGTCCTCGGTGAGAGAGGGAGGGACCTCGGCGCCCTTGAACAACACCCTCCAGACGTCCTTGTGCGTCGTGTCGAAGAGCTTGCTCAGAGTCTGGTGCTGGGCCGGATCGAACTCCCACAAGTTGAAATCCCATTGTTGACACGGGAGGATCCGGCGGATGAGCATGACCTGGACTATGTTGACAAGCTTGAGCTTCTTGCTTGCCATATTCCGGATACATTTCTAGAGTCCGTCCAGCTCCACGGATGAACCCCAGGATAGGCCCTTCTCTTTCCAGGAGTTGAGCCACATGGGGATTCTGGATCGAAACTCGGGGGCCGCCACCCAGTTGGTGTCGCGCGGCTCGGTGATGTAGAACCATGCTGATTGCCGCCCCTTTATGGTCTCCACGAAGGAGCCTTCAAGCCATATAACATTGGACATCTTGCCCACCATGGCTCTGCCGCATTCTGCTTGTTGGCCTCCCACCACCTTCGGCTTGATATTGAATGTCTTCAGCCACACGCCGAAGTGGGGCCGGATGCGGAGGAAAGCCTCACACACGACGATGAACGCCGAAATGTCGAGGATGAAGTTCGAGGCTAGATCATGAAAGTCCAGTCTGTAGTAGAACATAAGACCACAGACGAATGGATGGAGGGGAAACCCCAGTCCGCGGAGGAAGTGGTGGAGGAAAACTACTCTCTCATGAGGTTCCGGGGTAGGAACAATCTACCCCGTAGCGGGCAGCCGATGCGCGATATTCGCGGCTAAGTATCCAGCTCCGCGCAACTTCTTGATGTGCCCCTCCGTAACGGAGGAAGCCATCCATTTGCCTCCCGCTCCGGACATGTTTGGAGAAGGTTGAGGGGAAGGATGTGGACTTGGGCGTTGGAGCTCGAGTGCGCAAGAATGGATGAGCAAGGAGGAAGAAGGCGTGGGTAGAGAAAGGTTAAACCTTATCCCCTTATAAGGGCGGCCGGAACTATGCGCCCCCACTAGCCTGGTAAAACTTGCTTATCCCCCAAGCGCCGTAATTGATGGTGCGGTTGGGTTACCCACGCCCGTATTGATGAGAATCCTGTAATAAGGGGACACGATCTGTGCTTTGACAAGACGTGTCAAGAAACTGCCTCGCGTTATGTGCGGGGCTGGTTAGAAGAAACGGTTCAAATAATCACCAGGCCATGGCATGATGTCATGTTGCCGAAACATGTCAGCAGATTAGATTTGTGGAAATATTATTCTCTCTACAGTGGTATGTGGAACTTATTTTGCAGGGTCGGACACTATCCTTGCATTCAAATTCTTCCGTGGTGTATTCGGAGGAGGAACCCGCCTTGCAATGCCGAAGACAATACTGCGCGCCGGACTCATCGTCATTGAAGCCTGGTTCAGGGGCTACTGAGGGAGTCCCAGATTAGGGGGTCTCCGGACAGCCGGACTATATCCTTTGGCCGGACTGTTGGACTACGAAGATACAAGATTGAAGACTTCGTCTCATGTCCGGATGGAACTCTACTTGGCGTGGAAGGCAAGCTAGGCAGTACGGATATGGATATCTCCTCCTTTGTAACCGACCTTGTGTAACCCTAGCCCCCTCCGGTGTCTATATAAACCGGAGGGTTTTAGTCCGTAGGACAACATACAATCATACCATAGGCTAGCTTCTAGGGTTTAGCCTCTCTGATCTCGTGGTAGATAAACTCTTGCAATACTCATATCATCAATAATAAATCAAGCAGGATGTAGGGTTTTACCTCCATCAAGAGGGCCTGAACCTGGGTAAAACATCATGTCCCCTGCCTCCTGTTACCATCCGCCTTAGACGCACAGTTCGGGACCCCCTACCCGAGATACGCCGGTTTTGACACCGATAGTGCCCAAGCGCCTCCCTCATGAGATTGGCAAGGTCTGAGGCCCTCCAGGAGAGAGCCCCCGAGCCTTGCCTGAGGAGGGCGCCGGGCATGCTTCCCTATGCGGTGGGGAGAGGCGCCCCTGGAGCGGGCGCCGGTCCTGACGAGGCTCCTGATGCAACGCTATCTTCTTGGGGTCCTGCACGGTGCGGTAACTTCTTCCTGGGGATGGTCTCCGGAGGGCCTTCACTTCTGCTGTCAGGGTTGTCGATTGCTGCGGCTTGGAAGGCGCGCTCAAGGGAGCACACCGCATCCCTTTCTTCACATGGGACCGTGATGATCCCCTCGCTTCCTGGCATCTTGAGAACGTTGTAGCCGTGGTGAGTGACTGCCATGAACTTGGCCAGGGATGGATACCCGAGGATGGCATTGTACGGCAGGGGGATGTGTGCGACGTCGAAGTCGATGAGCTCGGTGCGGTAATTCTTGCGCTCCCCGAAGGTGACAGGCAGGCGTACTTGCCCTATTGGTGTGGTGGAACCGCCAGTCACTCCTGAGAAAGGCTTGGTTGGCTGGAGCTGCTCATAGGGCACTTGGAGGTTGTCGAACGTGTCGGCGGATAGGACGTTGAGCCCTGCGCCGCTGTCGATGAGAGTCTTGCTGACTTGCATATTGCTGATAACTAGGGAGCACAACATTGGGAGTGTGCCAGCGGTGGCTACGCATTTGAGCTGGTCGGCTGAGTTGAAGGTGATGGCGCATTGGGACCACCGAAGCGGGCGCGTGGCCTCGATCTTGGGGAGCACCGCGTTCACCTCGCGAGCGAACTATTTGAAGATGCGCTAAGAGGCTAGGGCCTGAGCTCCGCCCAAGATGCAAGCGACCGCACGCAGCTCCTGGAAGCCCCCAGCCCCCTCGTCCTGGTGATGGTCGTTGTTTCTCCTTGGCGGCGGCAATGGGGGAAGGCCAGCGTTGCCCTGGGGGCGATCCTCATGAGGCGGGTCCCTCCAGGTGCCCTCGCGAGGTTGGTCCTGCCAGCGGTCCTCACGAGGCCGGTCACGCCACTCTTGGCATGGGCCACGGTCGTCCCAGTGTCCGCCTCCGCGTCCTCCTCCGCGGTCGTAGCCCCGATCGTTGTGCTCGGGGCGTCGGCCGAAGTGTCCTTCCCAAATGGCTCTGAGCTCTTGACATTTGATGGTGTTGTGGGTGTTCAGGTTGTGGAAGGCGCAGAATGGGCGGCCGTTCTTGGATGACTCTGGCTGATCTCTGCCTCGCTTGTTGTCGGGCTCTGCTGCGAGTACTACTGCCTCTTTGTGCTTCACGTCCTTGGCCTTGGCCTTCTTTTCCTCCACTCCTACAACTGGCAGCTCAAGGAGAGAAAGGCGCCCCTCCTTAGCTCTTGCGCACCTGGTCGCCGGGTTGAACAGCTCCTGAGATGTGCAAAGCTCCTCATGGATTGCCAGCTCTTCCTTCATCTTGACATCGCGGATGCCATCAGAAAACGTGGAAGTTGGCGACGAAGCAGTCGCGCATCTCGTCCCAGGAGGAGATCGAGCCGTGCTGCAGGTTCAGGAGCGAGGAGCGGGCCCCATCCTTGAGAGCCATGGGAAACTAGTTCGCCATGACTTTTTCGTCGCCGTTGGCCGCTTTGATGCTCAACTCATAGAGCTGCAGGAACTCCGCAGGGTCGGCGGTGCCATCGTACCGAAGAGGCAGATCTGGCTTGAACTTGCCTGGCCAGGCAACGCTGCGCAGCTCAGGGGTGAAGGTGCGGCAGCCTACCGTGGTTGCCGGACCCGCTTCGGGGGTGGAGCTTGGTCTTGGCGAGGTCCGCGTTGTGCCACTGCAGGCAGCGCGCGGTCTTGACGAGGTGGCGCGGGGAGCGCTGATGCAGCTTCTCGCGGTCGCGGGATTTCTTGGCAGCTCCTTTCTTCACGCGCAGGCATCGGGCGCGGCGGATCACACCGCAGAGGCGCGCGCCTTGGCGCCAAGGCACCGTCTTGGGGTCGAGGCGGTGGAGGCATGCCACGAACCCCGTCGCCCGCGGCCTGCTGAGGGGGAGGCAAAGAGTGGGATGGCACCAGAGAGCCCCCCGCGGCACGGACAAGCTTGGCGACACGGTCGAGCCACTCCTCATAGACGTCGTCGACGGGGCGGTAACGCAGGAGCTCGTTCGCCGCGATGAGCGCGGCCCGTGCCTCCATGGGAGCGCGGTGCGCATGAGACGAAAAGCCAGCATTAGTGAGTGATGGAGTAGTGGTGCGGCCGTCCTGCCGCACCGAAGGATGTTGCGAGGACGCCTGCTGCTTGTTTCCCACCGGGCCGGTGGCAGTGTTGGCGGCGGGGGACGGATAACGACGAGGCGGCCCGCCGACGGGAGCCGTCTAAGCGACGCACGCGGCGAGGGCGGCCCGACGCTCAGCTCGAGCGCGGCGAACGTCCGACATGGAGACGACGGATCGACGGAGCGACGAACTGATGGAAGGGAAGCTCCAACGCACCCCTACCTGGCGCGCCAAATGTTGGGGTATGGGGTCCCGGCAAACCCTTAAGGTTCGAACACTGGGGTGCGCGTGAAGTCTTTCCCTTCAACCGATCTACGCTCTAGCTCGCTAGGATCTCGCGGACGAACTCGACGAACTCACAACACAGAAGGACACAGGGTTTATACTGATTCAGGCCACCTTTGTGGTGTAATACCCTACTCCAGTGTAGTGGTGGATTGCCTCTTGGGATGATGATGAACCATACAAGGGAAGAACGACCTCCTGAGGTTGAGGCGTTCTTGAGCTCGATGAGCTTGTGTGTGTGGGGGTGGTCTCTCTCAAGCTAAGATCAGATGCCTCCTCTCTCCTCCTCCTTTCCACTGTGGTGGCTAGTCCTATTTATAGAGGCCCTGGTCCTCTTCCCAAATATCGAGCGGGAAGGGAGCCAACAATGGCGGGCTAATTTGAAGGGGGACAACTATACAAGCTATCTTGACAAAAGTAGTCTTCACCTGCATAAAGTTCTGGTGGTGACGCTGTTCTGGGCTCCATGATGACCTCCATCTTGCAGTCCATGGTCTTGGTCTTGTTGCACCGAAATGGCAACCTTTGCCTGAGGCCTCGGTACTCCGCGGCTGCGCTTGCCCCCTTTGCACCAAAGAGGAAACAAGGACGTTGTGCGCGCTGGTGCCCGCCTGGTGTCAATCGTCACGACTCACGTCACGAGAGCCTCGTGAGGTTCGCCCCGCCTTGATATCTCCGCTCCTCATGAGCCTGCCAAGCTAGGCCACTCCGGAGGAGGTCTTGCATCGTCCGCCTCGCGAGGCTTGGCCCCTCGCGAGGGTCTTGGGCGCTTTGTTGGTGAAGATGGACTATACGGCCTGCTGGCTTAGCCATGCCGCGGGCCGCAGGCAGGCAAGTCTGTGGACCCCCGTTCCCAGGACGCCGACAATTAGTTCCCCCGGGGGTTCCGATAACCCCCCGGCACTTTGATATATATCCGTGACCCCCGGAACTCATCGGGTGTCCGAATATAGTTGTCCAATATATCAATCTTTATGTCTCTACCATTTCGAGACTCCTCATCATGTCCGAGATCACATCTGAGACTCCGAACTATCTTCAGTACACCAAAACACATAAACTCTTAATACCGATCGCCACCGAACGTTAAGCGTGCGGACCCTAAGGGTTCGAGAACTATGTAGACATGATCGAGACATGTCTCCGATCAATAACCAATAGCGGAACCTGGATGCTCATATTGGCTCCTACATATTCTACGAAGATCTTTATCGGACAAACCGCATAACAGCATGCGTTGTTCCCTTTGTCATCGGTATGTTAATTGCCCGAGATTCGATCGTCGGTATCTCAATACATAGTTCAATATCGTTACTGGCAAGTCTCTTTACTCGTTCCGTAATGCATCATCCTGCAACTAACTCATTAATCACATTGCTTGCAAGGCTTATAGTGATGTGCATTACCGAGAGGGCCCAGAGATACCTCTCTGACAATCGGAGTGACAAATCCTAATCTCTGTCAGGACCCCGACTCGATGTCACATCGATCTAGCTGGTAACACCTCATATCACTTTGCGGCCTCACGCACGGTATCCCCACGGGTGTCGTCTTACCTTTTCCCGGGACCGTTTGCGCCTTTTGGCTCACGTATATGATAGTGTCGCTAGCATCCATATGATAAAGAGCCCGGGCTGACATGACTAGTCGTAAACCCAAAGTGGCACAGACTTACAGGGACAGGCATCCATGACCCAGCTTCGAACGTGTCGGTCATCAGCAAGTGGGTCCGGGCTGTAGCACTTGGCTAGCAGGACTCCGGTAAACCGGGCTGTAGCGGGCTAACAGGACTCCGGTACTCAAAGCGTGACATTTCCCCGAAGGGACAGACACAGGAACGAAGAAGGACACATGCCGGCCAGCCTAAGTGTTCCAGAGCAGTAGCAAGCTACCATGGCTCAGCGGTAACACTAGGAGACATTTCCCGGTAAGAGAGGCTACTAAAGATAAACAACTAGATAGTCAGATCCCACACATACCAAGCATTTCAATCATACACACAATATGCTCGATATGTGCAATTACAACGAAGCATCACAACATGACTCTACGACACAAGTACTTTATTTAAGGCTCAGGGAGCCATACACAACATACACACAAAGGTACGGGTCTCACGACCCAACATACAAGTCATACAATCATACAAGCCAACAGCGGAAGTAATTTGTCTGAGTACAGACAACTAGTAAAATAAAAGAGGCTTGGAAAGCCTGGCTATACTATGTGGTCCTTCACAAGCTCAGGTCACCACCTGGGTCTTTAGCCTACTCGTTGATGTCAACGTCTACATAGAACCCATCAGAAGGGGTTGCAGCGTCTTCTGAAAAAAATGTAGATTATAGCAACATGAGTACAAAGGTACTCAGCAAGACTTACATCAGATCCTACATACATGCACAGTATCAAGAAGGGTTGGTGAAGTTATTGCAGCAAGCCAGCTTTGACTCTTGGCTAGACTATCCTACGATACTCCAATTTGAAATAGTTTTGTGCACACGAGTCCACTACTCACCACTTCAATACACTACCGAGGATCCACCCCCGTCTTCCTACGGAAGAGCCATCCTCGGCACTCACACTTATCTTGAGGCTTTTAGTAGTTTCCATTTACTTGTCTATGAACTGTATAGGCAACCAAGTAGTCCTTTACCGCGGACGCGGCTATTCGAATAGATCATGTTAACCCTGCAGGGGGTACTTCCTCATACACGCTCTCACCACTTACCGTCGTTTACACGACATGTACTCGGCAACCTTCAAGCGGAAGCCCAACGTGGGTGTCGGCCACGACCTACCTAAACACTTAAGCCTCTAGTCCAGGTTTATCGCCTATCCAGGTTCCATCCGTAGGGAGTCCGGCCGAGGTTTCCCATACGGCCCCGAACGATGTGAACAGGGTTCCCGAGATACCTAACGGGTATTCGGTACACCCGGCCACGTACCTACCGCATCACAGCCCACCCCTACGGTCAGCGCTGTCCACGGCCTCCAGTAGGCTACAAACACCAGAAACTACTTGCAACTCCTGGACAGAGAGCTAGGGTGAATAAGAAGTCGAGCGGGGTCATATTTCAGGGCCCAATGCATGGTAGTAGCTGTATCTTAAATCACACATACAGATCTCAGTGCTTACGGTCGGCTTCAATGAAACAACCCACCATGTACTCCTACATGGCCTCTCATCGATACCTTTACCAAATCGTGTTCACCACACCACTCTCATTACCGACATAATCATTTCACTCTAGCCCATCACCCAGATGAACCAGACCTGACACGACTCTAAGCATAGCAGGCATAGCAAGGTAGGAACAACACATACATATGGCTCAAACAACTCCTACACATGCTAGTGGGTTTCATCTAGTTACTGTGGCAATGACAGGTCATGCAGAGGAAATGGGTTCAACTACCGCAGCACACAGCAGTTTGAATCGCGTTGTCTTAATGCAGTAAAAGAGAGCAGGAGCGAGAACATGGGATTGTATCGATATGATCAAATGGTTGGTTGCTTGCCTGATGGTTCGTTGCACGGATACGGTTCTTCGTTAGGGTAGTCACGGTACTCCTCGGGGACAGATCCTGTCGCAAAGGATAACGATACACAGGCATCACCAAACAATGTGGAACGATATGATGCATGCATGAAACATGGCAATATGAGTGTGTTGGGCTAATGCAACTAAAGCCAGGAGGGTTTGAACAAATTTGAATCAAAGATTCAAATTTCAAATTCAAATATGGCCTTTTAAAGTGCCTTTTCTTATTCTGATTAAAACATCAATTTAACTTGTTTGATCATGCATGAAAATAGTACAGATGGATAGATTGGATTTTTCTGATCATTTTTCATATATAATTTGTCCAATTTGGAGTTACAGAATAAAAGTTATGAATTTTTGAAGTTTAATTAATATTCTGGAATTTTCCTGATTTAATTTAATCCAGAAATATCATTTACTGCGTCAGCCTGACGTCACAGTGACATCAGCAGGTCAACAGGGCTGGCTCGGGTCAAACCTGACGTGTGGGGTCCACACGTCAGTGTCACAGGGGCTAATCCCGCGTTGACCTCGGGCTGGTTAGCTTTGACTAAGCCCTGGGGCCCACTTGTCAGCGTCAGTAGGTGGTGGATTAGTGGTTAATCAAATAGGCCACGTCAGCTCGCCGGAGTTCTGGCCGGCGGCGACCAACAGTGCGGCGGCGATAGTGGTTTTGGTCGTTTCGGCCACCAAATGGAACGCGGCGACCACCGGAGTGAAGCTGAGGACGACCCGCGGCTCTTGGCGGAGTCCGTTGGGATCGGGGTGGCCGGGGTTGACGGCGGTGAGCTCGGCTGCGGCCGCCGGGGTTCGGTCGTGCACGGGAGTGGTGCTGGAGCTCGAAGTCGAGCAAAGTGAGGCGCTAGGGATGCTCTACTGGGTTCTGTGAACGCGTTGGACTCGCCGGGGTGACCAAATGGTCACCGGAGCTGCGTCGACGGCGAGCTCGGCGACGGCGGAGGTTCGGCCGTGGTGGAGATGAAGCTACGGTGAGGGAACGAGGGGGAGAAGAGGGGGACACGGTGGCGTAGCTCACCGCGGTTGCAGTGGGCGTTGAAGCGGGCTCGGGGACGCGCTGGAGACGGCGAATTCGTCGGCGACGGTGGTCGGAGCCCGAAGAGGGGAACGGCGACGTGGCGGCGATGCAGGGCTTCCGGGGACTCGTGGAGCGGTGGGGAGGAAGAGGGAGTTGTGGCGGAGCTTCTGAGCTACTCGGGGGAGCGAGGGGTGGCCGGAGACAGTGGCTACGGCGAACGGCGGCGACGGTGTGCTTCGGCCGAGAGCGAGAGAGAGCGAGGGAGAAACGGGGGAGAGTGAGCGAGAGCAGGGGGATCGGGACGGGCTGCGGACGTCGTCCACGCGGCCAGGAGGGCGTCGGCAAGCAGGAGGTGGCCGCGCGGCCGCGCGCGCGCGAGCACGCAGCAGCTTCGGGGCGTGGGGAGGAAGACGACGGGGAGCTACAGTGTTGGGCTGGGTCGGCTGCTAGCTGGGCCGGCCAGCTGGCTGGGCCGCACAGGTAAGTCTTTCCCCTTATTTTCTGTTTTCTGTTTTATTTAATATATCTGCAACTTTGTTGAATTAATTAAAATACCTAGGCAACTCCAAAATTCACCAAACTACTCCTGGTCCATAGTTGGATTATTTCCAACATGAAACATTTTAGTTTGGAGATATTTGAGCATTTAAATATTTTATATTATTTTAAATGCCCAAATTCAAATATCTATGATTTAATTCAAAGACCCTATGATGGCCTAGAAAAATGTGCACCACTTTTGTCAGAGGTTCTGAACCAAGGCTAAAATGATGGACATTTTAGAAGGGCATTTCAGGTTCATTGAAAAATTATTTTAGTAACCCTAGTTGGTTTCAGAGGGGACTGGGGGTTCTGTCATCCCCATTTCAAGTTTCTGATGAAAAAGTAAACATGATGCAACACTCTAATGCATGACTAGCTAGGGTGTGACAACTCACCCCCACTCAAAAGAATCTCGTCCCGAGATTTGGGTTCCTCCGAGAAGAAGGCGGGATATTCGAGTCGAAGACGATCCTCCCTTTCCCAAGTTGCTTCATCCTCAGAATGGTGTGACCATTGAACCTTGAGAAACTTGATATTATGACGTCGCGTGGTACGTTCGGCTTGATCGAGGATACGAATGGGGTACTCTCGATATGTAAGATTATCTTGGAGATCAAGCGTTTCGTGGTCCACTTCACGGATAGGATCCGAGAAGCAACGCCTGAGTTGAGAAACGTGGAAGACATCGTGAACTCTGGAGAGGTGCGGAGGTAGTTCCAATTGGTAGGCAACTTCTCCTCGTTTGGCAAGAATGCGAAAAGGTCCAATGTAACGAGGAGCCAATTTGCCTTTGATACCGAAACGATGGGTTCCCTTCAGAGGGGTGACCCGAAGGTAAGCCTTCTCGTCAACCTCGAAAGTCATAGCCTTATGTTTTCGGTCATATTGACTCTTTTGACGAGATTGGGCTGTTTTCAACTTTTCACGAACGATACGAACTTGTTCTTCTGCTTCCTGAATCATATCCGGGCCAAAGAATTGTCTTTCCCCGGTCTCTGACCAGTTAAGGGGTGTTCGACATCATCGTCCATAGAGAACTTCAAAAGGGGCTTTACCCAAGCTAGATTGATAGCTGTTGTTGTAAGCGAATTCGGCAAATGGAAGGCACTTCTCCCAGTCCATTCCGAAAGAGATAACGGAGGCTCGAAGCATGTCTTCTAGAATCTGATTGACGCGTTCCACTTGACCACTTGACTGAGGGTGGAAAGCGGTGCTAAAGGAGAGACGGGTTCCCATAGCATTTTGGAAACTTTCCCAAAATCGAGAGGTGAAAAGACTTCCTCGATCCGAATTGATTTCCAAAGGAACACCATGGAGAGACACTATTCGGGAGATGTACAGATCTGCCAGCTGACTAGCGGTTATACTCTCACGAACGGGTAAGAAATGAGCTACCTTGGAAAGACGATCGACAACGACGAAAATAGCATTATTCCCTCTTTTGGTCCTGGGAAAACCGGTAATGAAATCCATACCAATTTTATCCCATTTCCATTCAGGAATAGCTAAGGGTTGAAGGGTGCCAGCAGGCCGTTGATGCTCTGCTTTTACACGACGACAGACGTCGCAATTAGCAATATACTGAGCGATTTCTCTCTTCATCCTAGTCCACCAGAACCTCTGGCATAGGTCCTGATACATCTTAGTACTACCGGGATGATTGGTGAGAGGAGATTCATGAGCTTCCTTAAGGATCAATCGCCTCAGGTTGCGTACCTTGGGAACCACTAGTCGATCCCCGAAGTATACGACTCCTTGATCATTAATGGAGAAACAATTCGCAATTCCTTTTTGAATGTTTCTCCTGATGCGGGAGATTCCCGGATCTACCTTCTGTGCTTTGATAATTTGATCCGTAAGGGTAGGTTTTGCCACCAAGGTGGAGAGAATACCTTGAGGTACAATGTGAAGGTTAAGCTTCCGAAATTCCTCATGGAGAAGCGGTTGACTTTGTTGTAACATCAGATTGTTACAATAAGATTTACGACTTAGCGCATCAGCCATGACGTTGGCTTTCCCTGGGGTGTAGGTTATTCCTAAGTCGAAGTCTGTGATCAATTCAACCCAACGTCTCTGCCTGAGATTCAAATCCGGTTGGGTGAAGATGTACTTCAGGCTTTGGTGATCAGTGAATATTTCGCAACGATTACCGAGGAGGTAATGTCGCCAGGTCTTAAGTGCATAGACTACGGCTGCAAGTTCTAGATCATGAGTAGGATAATTCTCCTCATGTGGGTGCAATTGCCGTGAAGCGTAAGCAATTACGTGTCGATCTTGCATGAGAATGCAACCTAGTCCTTGTCGCGAGGCGTCGCAGTAGATAACAAAGTCCTTGGAGAAGTCTGGCGGTACCAGTACGGGAGCAGAAGTCAGGCGTCTTTTCAGTTCCTGAAAATTGTGCTCACATTGTGGAGTCCATTCGAACTTCTTATCTTTCTTGAGGAGTTCGGTTAGAGGTTTAGCAACTTTGGAGAAGTTCTCGACAAAGCGACGACAATAGCTCGCTAAGCCTAGAAAACTCCGAACTTGCTTGACCGATTCGGGTGGAGTCCAATCAAGGACGGCTTGAACTCGCTCAGGGTTAACCGCAATACCTTTACCAGATATTACATGGCCCAGATAGGTCACTTCTGGCAACCAGAATTCACATTTTGAAAATTTGGCATAAAGGCGATGCTCACGAAGTTTCTGCAACACTAGTCTTAGATGTTCGGCATGTTCTTCCTCGTTCTTGGAGTAGATGAGTATATCATCGAGATAAACTACGACGAATTTATCCAAATACTCCATGAAGATTGAGTTCATTAACCGAGAAAAGGTGGCTGGAGCGTTGGTTAAACCGAAGGACATGACGGTGTACTCGTATTGGCCATAACGAGTAACAAAGGCCGTTTTAGGAATGTCCCCGTTTCTGATTTTGATTTGATGGTATCCCAACCTCAAATCCATCTTGGAAAAGACTGAGGATCCAGCGAGCTGATCATACAGGTCGTTGATCCTGGGAAGTGGATATTTGTTCTTGATCGTGACCAGATTGACAGGTCGGTAATCTACAACCATCCGGTCCGTACCATCCTTCTTCTTGACGAATAGGACGGGGCAAGCCCACGGAGATGAACTAGGGCGGATGAAACCCTTTTTCAAGGACTCATCGAGTTGTTTCTTAAGCTCGGCTAGCTCTAGGGGTGCCATCTTGTAGGGTCTTCTAGCAATCGGAATGGTTCCGGGGATGAGGTCGATTACAAACTCAACATCCCTGTCAGGTGGAACACCTGGCAATTCCTCTGGAAAGACATCCGGGAAGTCACGGACTACCGGAACATCCTCAAGGTCTGGCAACGGGCTGGCGTTAAGAGAATATAATTGTCGCTTGGCTATTCGGGTCAAGACATTGACTATCTTGCCCGAAGGGTGGGTGAGTTGAACAGTCCTAGAGAAGCAATCAATTTTGGCATGATGAGCTGACATCCAGTCCATACCCAAAATGATATTAATATCTGAAGATTTAAGGGCTATCAAAGACGCAAGGAAAACAAGTCTATCGACTTGGATCTCATTTCCATAACTTACCCTAGAGGTCTGCCATCTAGACCCAGGGGTAGAGATTTCCATAGTGGACGACAGATCACAGAATGCAACGTTATGAAAACGAGCATAATTTTCAGATATAAAGGAATGAGAGGCTCCTGTATCGAAAAGAACAGATGCCGGGTGGCAATTAACAAGAAGCGTACCGAGAACGACGTTGGGATCTTCTTGAGCTTCTTCGGCAGAGACACAATTGACATGGCCACGTGAAGCGGTGACCGGTTTAGCATGAAACACTTTTCCTGTCGGCTTGCCACGGCCAACAGCTTTAGCAGATTGATTGGGGTTGGTCTGGGGACACTCACGCATATAGTGACCAGATTCCCCACACTTGAAACAAGTCACGGAACTGGTACGTGGAGGAGCATTATTGGTTGGACCCCCATAGGGCTTAGCTGGAGCAGACTGTTGAGCGGGGCGAGGCGCCTGGAAAGATGGCCTCGGTGTGAACCTGGGTGGCAGGGCGGTGTTGGGTACCCACACGCGGCGCTTCTGAGGACCAGCACCGGATGAGGAACCCATGTCACGGCCATGCTTGCGTGTTGCGTCATAATCAGTCTGACCAGTTTCAGCACTGATGGCTTTGTTGACAAGTTTCGAGAAGGATGTGCACTCATGCAGACGGAGGTCGCGGCGAAGCTCAGGACTAAGGCCCTTGCGGAACCTTGCTTGCTTCTTGGCGTCAGTAGAAACTTCCTCGGTTGCATATCGGGCGAGATTACCAAACTCTCTGCTATAGACATCCACAGAAAGTTGGCCTTGGGTGAAATTGCAAAATTCTTCACGCTTGCGGTCCATGAGACCCTCCGGAATGTGATGTTCACGGAAAGCGTCGCTGAATTCAGCCCAAGTTGTGACATGGCCTGCTAGGCGCATAGCTCCATAATTCTCCCACCATAGACTGGCGGGGCCTTCAAGGTGATATGCAACAAAGGTGACCTTGTCAGCCTCCGCTACCAGCGCGGAATGCAGTTTGTGAGAGATACTGCGAAGCCAGTCATCAGCGTCGAGAGGCTCGACGGAGTGGTGGAACGTGGGTGGATGCAATTTGATAAAATCACTGAGTGACACCACGTTAGCCCTCTGATGGTGTGCTGTATTCTGTTCAATACGCTCCAGCAAACGGTTTGTCTCCCGCTTGTTTCTCTCAGCTTCCATCATAACCTCGGCTAGTGAAGGAGGTTGAGGCAGATGTTCATTTCTGGCTTCACTGCCTTCGGCCTGCTCTTGGGAAGCAGGGTTAGCGCGCGTGTTGACCATCCTAGGTAAACAAGACAATGATTTAGTCAGAATGATAAAATTCCGACATAGGATATAGAATGTAAGGAATAACTCGAAATGCAAGATGATCATCCGTATGACATGGTAGATACAGAAACTGCTTCTTTATTCCATCGTCATACACACCATACAGGTTTAGTACAAGACCAAGCAAAGTACTAAAACGGTGAAAAGAGGATTACATCTCATCGGAGGCATCTCAAGCTCCTATACATTATTTTTCTACATCTCCGGAAAGAGTACAAACTAGGTCATATCCCACGAGTCACGCGGGACGATAGACGACACAGCTAGTGCGAACTAGTGATACTACTACTAACTCAGACCGATCCGTAGTAGTCCTCGTAGAAGTCACCTCCATAGCCTGGAAGTTCAACATGATCATCCGGAAACAGACGGTCTCGCGGAGCTTGTGGACCATAGGGGCTAGGATGAGGTCTTGGACCAACAGACGGTGGCCTGCGGGGACCGCGAGGTGGGGTGATGCCTCCTACATCACGCCAAACCATCACGTCTGGCAGAGCAGATCTCACTGGGTAGAGATCGCGCATATCTGAAAATCCAGCTTGCACCGCCGGTGCGAACCGAGTCAAGGTGGCCCAGTGGTCAGCACGGGTATTGAAGAGCTCTAACCTTAAGGCCCGATTTTCACGGTCCTTATCCTCGAGCATCTCAGCAGTGGTGCGAGTCCGTGAATCCTCCTGGGTGGAGTCAGCATAGATAGCCTGGAGATACCCTTGTGCTCCCGGAAGTGATCCTGGCATATACCGGAAATCAGAGTCCCGAAATAGACCAGATCTGACTCGCATAATGGTCATCATAGAGTAGGCGGCATCCTGCACAGCCATCTCAATAGTAACCCCGAGTCCATAGGAGCAGCGAAGAGGCTCAGTGGATCCAGGATAAGATGGAAATATCCTGACAGTGCAGAGATACTGGCTTTGATTAAAGTCTCGGAATTGCTCTTCGACCGTGTACTCAGGATACCAGCGGTATCCAGCCTCAGTCATTACCCTGACCAACTTAGCAGTATGGCCGGGTACATCTAGGCATCGAGTCAGGCGAACCACTTGATTGAGGTCGCGAGTGGCCATCTGAAAGCACAATTATAATGCAAAGGCATTAGAATTTCTAGCAAAATTTCGGCAGCATAACAGCTGTAAATGCTCAAAAAGGATATTGAGACATTTGACAAAGGATTTCGTACACACTCAACATCATCATATCAAGTCTTGAAACCATTCCTACCACAAAATGTGGTAGTAGAACTGAACTAGGCTTGTAACCATCAAACTTATAAGGTACTACTGATTAGTAACACGTGATCCTGATAGAGAGAACAGATCCTAATTCCTTAACCCCCGGTGTAAGAATGGACTGACTCAGATCAGAATGTCACAAGGTATAAGGAGTAAAAAGAGCGTTACGTTCCAACCCACAAACAATTCCCCTACATATAACTAAGAATTTCTAGACTCAACATCGACCAGTTTGGCTTGGAGAACCTACAGGCAGTCCGGCTCTGATGCCAACGCTGTCAGGACCCCGACTCGATGTCACATCGATCTAGCTGGTAACACCTCATATCACTTTGCGGCCTCACGCACGGTATCCCCACGGGTGTCGTCTTACCTTTTCCCGGGACCGTTTGCGCCTTTTGGCTCACGTATATGATAGTGTCGCTAGCATCCATATGATAAAGAGCCCGGGCTGACATGACTAGTCGTAAACCCAAAGTGGCACAGACTTACAGGGACAGGCATCCATGACCCAGCTTCGAACGTGTCGGTCATCAGCAAGTGGGTCCGGGCTGTAGCACTGGGCTAGCAGGACTCCGGTAAACCGGGCTGTAGCGGGCTAACAGGACTCCGGTACTCAAAGTGTGACATTTCCCCGAAGGGACAGACACAGGAACGAAGAAGGACACATGCCGGCCAGCCTAAGTGTTCCAGAGCAGTAGCAAGCTACCATGGCTCAGCGGTAACACTAGGAGACATTTGCCGGTAAGAGAGGCTACTAAAGATAAACAACTAGATGGTCAGATCCCACACATACCAAGCATTTCAATCATACACACAATATGCTCGATATGTGCAAATACAACGAAGCATCACAACATGACTCTATGACACAAGTACTTTATTTAAGGCTCAGGGAGCCATACATATCATACACACAGGTACGGGTCTCACGACCCAACATACAAATCATACAGTCATACAAGCCAACAGCGGAAGTACTTGTCTGGGTACAGACAACTAGTAAAATAAAAGAGGCTTGGAAGCCTAACTATACTACGTGGTCCATCACAAGCTCAGGGTCACCACCTGGGTCTTTAGCCTACTCGTTGATGTCAACGTCTACATAGAACCCATCAGAAGGGGTTGCAGCGTCTTCTGTAAAAATGTAGATTATAGCAACATGAGTACAAAGGTACTCAGCAAGACTTACATCAGATCCTACATACATGCATAGTATCAAGAAGGGTCGGTGGAGTTATTGCAGCAAGCCAGCTTTGACTCTTGGCTAGACTATCCTACGATACTTCAACTTGAAATAGTTTTGCGCACACGAGTCCACTACTCACCACTTCAATACACTACCGAGGATCCACCTCCGTCTTCCTACGGAAGAGCCATCCTCAGCACTCACACTTATCTTGAGGCTTTTAACAGTTTCCATTTACTTGTCTATGAACTGTATAGGCAACCAAGTAGTCCTTTACCGCGGACGCGGCTATTCGAATAGATCATGATAACCCTGCAGGGGTGTACTTCTTCATACACGCTCTCACCTCTTACCGTCGCTTACACGACATGTACTCGGCAACCTTCAAGCGGAAGCCCAACGTGGGTGTCGGCCACGACCTACCTAATCACCTAAGCCTCCAGTCCAGGTTTATCGCCTATTCAGGTTCCATCCGCAGGGAGTCCGGTCGAGGTTTCCCATACGGCCCCGAACGATGTGAACAGGGTTCCCGAGATACCTAACGGGTATTCGGTACACCCGGCCACGTACCTACCGCATCACAGCCCACCCCTACGGTCAGCGCTGTCCACGGCCTCCAGTAGGCTACAAACACCAGAAACTACTTGCAACTCCTGGACGGAGAACTAGGGTGAATAAGAAGTCGAGAGGGTCCATTGGTTTCGGGCCCAATGCATGGTAGTAGCTGATTCTTAAATCACACATACAGATCTCAGTGCTTAAGGTCGGCTTCAATGAAACAACCCACCATGTACTCCTACATGGCCTCTCATCGATACCTTTACAAAATCGTGTTCACCACACCACTCTCATTACCGACATAATCATTTCACTCTAGCCCATCACCCAGATGAACCAGACCTGACACGACTCTAAGCATAGCAGGCATAGCAAGGTAGGAACAACACATACATATGGCTCAAACAACTCCTACACATGCTAGTGGGTTTCATCTAGTTACTGTGGCAATGACAGGTCATGCAGAGGAAATGGGTTCAACTACCGCAGCACACAGCAGTTTGAATCGCGTTGTCTTAATGCAGTAAAAGAGAGCAGGAGCGAGAACATGGGATTGTATCGATATGATCAAATGGTTGGTTGCTTGCCTGATGGTTCGTTGCACGGATACGGTTCTTCGTTAGGGTAGTCACGGTACTCCTCGGGGACAGATCCTGTCGCAAAGGATAACGATACACAGGCATCACCAAACAATGTGCAACGATATGATGCATGCATGAAACATGGCAATATGAGTGTGTTGGGCTAATGCAACTAAAGCCAGGAGGGTTTGAACAAATTTGAATCAAAGATTCAAATTTCAAATTCAAATATGGCCTTTTAAAGTGCCTTTTCTTATTCTGATTAAAACATCAATTTAACTTGTTTGATCATGCATGAAAATAGTACAGATGGATAGATTGGATTTTTCTGATCATTTTTCATATATAATTTGTCCAATTTGGAGTTACAGAATAAAAGTTATGAATTTTTGAAGTTTAATTAATATTCTGGAATTTTCCTGATTTAATTTAATCCAGAAATATCATTTACTGCGTCAGCCTGACGTCACAGTGACATCAGCAGGTCAACAGGGCTGGCTCGGGTCAAACCTGACGTGTGGGGTCCACACGTCAGTGTCACAGGGGCTAATCCCGCGTTGACCTCGGGTTGGTTAGCTTTGACTAAGCCCTGGGGCCCACTTGTCAGCGTCAGTAGGTGGTGGATTAGTGGTTAATCAAATAGGCCACGTCAGCTCGCCGGAGTTCTGGCCGGCGGCGACCAACAGTGCGGCGGCGATAGTGGTTTTGGTCGTTTCGGCCACCAAATGGAACGCGGCGACCACCGGAGTGAAGCTGAGGACGACCCGCGGCTCTTGGCGGAGTCCGTTGGGATCGGGGTGGCCGGGGTTGACGGCGGTGAGCTCGGCTGCGGCCGCCGGGGTTCGGTCGTGCACGGGAGTGGTGCTGGAGCTCGAAGTCGAGCAAAGTGAGGCGCTAGGGATGCTCTACTGGGTTCTGTGAACGCGTTGGACTCGCCGGGGTGACCAAATGGTCACCGGAGCTGCGTCGACGGCGAGCTCGGCGACGGCGGAGGTTCGGCCGTGGTGGAGATGAAGCTACGGTGAGGGAACGAGGGGGAGAAGAGGGGGACACGGTGGCGTAGCTCACCGCGGTTGCAGTGGGCGTTGAAGCGGGCTCGGGGACGCGCTGGAGACGGCGAATTCGTCGGCGACGGTGGTCGGAGCCCGAAGAGGGGAACGGCGACGTGGCGGCGATGCAGGGCTTCCGGGGACTCGTGGAGCGGTGGGGAGGAAGAGGGAGTTGTGGCGGAGCTTCTGAGCTACTCGGGGGAGCGAGGGGTGGCCGGAGACAGTGGCTACGGCGAACGGCGGCGACGGTGTGCTTCGGCCGAGAGCGAGAGAGAGCGAGGGAGAAACGGGGGAGAGTGAGCGAGAGCAGGGGGATCGGGACGGGCTGCGGACGTCGTCCACGCGGCCAGGAGGGCGTCGGCAAGCAGGAGGTGGCCGCGCGGCCGCGCGCGCGCGAGCACGCAGCAGCTTCGGGGCGTGGGGAGGAAGACGACGGGGAGCTACAGTGTTGGGCTGGGTCGGTTGCTGGCTGGGCCGGCCGGCTGGCTGGGCCGCACAGGTAAGTCTTCCCCTTTCTTTTTCTGTTTTCTGTTTATTTAATATATCTGCAACTTTGTTGAATTAAATAAAATACCTAGGCAACTCCAAAATTCACCAAACTACTCCTGGTCCATAGTTGGATTATTTCCAACATGAAACATTTTAGTTTGGAGATATTTGAGCATTTAAATATTTTATATTATTTTAAATGCCCAAATTCAAATATCTATGATTTAATTCAAAGACCCTATGATGGCCTAGAAAATTGTGCACCACTTTTGTCAGAGGTTCTGAACCAAGGCTAAAATGATGGACATTTTAGAAGGGCATTTCAGGTTCATTGAAAAATTATTTTAGTAACCCTAGTTGGTTTCAGAGGGGACTGGGGGTTCTGTCATCCCCATTTCAAGTTTCTGATGAAAAAGTAAACATGATGCAACACTCTAATGCATGACTAGCTAGGATGTGACAATCTCGATCTATGCCAACTCAACAAACACCATCGGAGACACCTGTAGATCACCTTTATAATCACCCAGTTACGTTGTGACATTTGGTAGCACACAAAGTGTTCCTCCGGTATTCGGGAGTTGCATGATCTCATAGTCGTAGGAACATGTATAAGTTATGGAGAAAGCAATAGCAACAAACTAAACGATCATCGTGCTAAGCTCACGGATGGGTCAAGTCAATCACATCATTCTCTAATGATCTGATCCCGTTAATAAAATGACAACTCATGTCTATGGTTAGGAAAGATAACCATCATTGATTCAACGAGCTAGTCAAGTAGAGGCAAACTAGTGACACTCTATTTGTCTATGTATTCACACATGTACTAAGTTTCCGGTTAATACAATTCTAGCATGAATAATAAACATTTATCATGATATAAGGAAATGTAAATAACAACTTTATTATTGCCTCTAGGGCATATTTCCTTCACATACTTCACTCATATCATTTTGGCGAGAACAAGTGCAAACAACTTTCACATCTTGCACTAGTTCAAGGAGTCACAAACCCTCTTGTTGGTAAGACAAGGGACAAGGTAACCTAATGCTTTCATGGACATCATCTTGTGTGTATTTCACTCTATGTCTATGGATATCCTTGCTCGTTCCTTGTGGGACTAAGCCATGTAGGTATTGAAAGTGCAACTCACTCCAATGGATTGCTCCATATGATCTACATCAAATTTGAGCATCCACATCTTCAACATATACATGAAGTCATCATCGAGAAAACCCAAGGTTAGTTCATCCCTCTTAGGGGGGATATCACATCTAGGGGGAGCTTTAATCTAGGATTGAGCTAAAGCAACTCTAATGGTGTGAGCATAACAATGCTTTACGTAAAAGTGGTAACCCCACTTGTGCTTAAACGATGAGTATGACCTATGATCAAATGTTCTCATTTGACTACTAAGTCATACTCATATATAGATGACCTAGTCATCGCCAAATTGCTTGATAGATGCTAGAGTGTTTGTGCATGCTTTGCCACATATTTCATTTGCCATTTTATTGTGTGAGCATGTTGAATGCATATTCTTTCCATTCGAGGACATCCATTTTGTTGCTTTGATTGTTTGGCTCTTCTTCTTTTGCCAAATGGATGGACAAGAATGCCCAAGAACTCCCTCTAGCTATCTATGCTTTTCTCTTCTCAAACTCTATTCATGCTACATCACAAAGTTTGATCAAGTCAGATTTGAACCCTCTGGGTGAGGAGCACTCGGAGTCACCGATTGTCATAGACTTAAACTTCCAAGACCTCTCTATGCATTTCGGTCTGACCGATTCATCCTTTTTGGTCACACCGAGTTCACTGAGTTGATCTAGGTTTTCAATCTTTGTGCAACCAATTAGAACCATTCGGTCACACCGAGTTGCAGTAACCGCTTGCGATTCTACATCTTGGTGCCATCGAGTTGTTCCACTCGGTCACACCAACAGGGTCAGGATATATATACCGACTCAAAATTTGGAAATTTCTCCAAAGTCTTTCGCCCGCGCATGTCCTACTCTGCCGACTCGGGTCTTCGGATCGTCCTCTTGTTGCCAGCGACCTCCCGCCACTAGTCTCCGTCATCGTCAACGGAAATCTACACCGCCGTTGCCGCCATAGCGAGCTCATCACCGAGTTAGGGTATGAGTTCAAACCTTTGTGCAATCCTTACCTCCGATTCTTAGCACAAAGCAAATGCCATGATTCTGACCACGTATGAGATCAATCTATCTAGTAAAAACTTCCTTTAGATTAGTTTTGATTCAAAAATTTAGGGTTAGGTTTCTGCCAAACTCATCTCGGACCGACCGAGTTGTGGAAATCGGTCTCACCGATTTGGCTTAGGCCATTGCACTTGTAATTTTTGGTCTGACCAAAACTTGCAAATTGGTGTGACCGAGTTCAACTCTCAGTGAAACCCTAGCAATCTCGGAGTCACCGAACCGTGTCTCGGTCTGACCGATTCCACTAGTTTAGACTCCAAAAGTTGCTTCGGTGTCACCGAGTTTAACAAATTGGTAGCTCTGAAATGCTTTTTATGGAAAATTAAAACTAAGTTTTTGACTCATTTGTTTTATAAAACCTTTGCACCTTGTGATGCTCCTCCACTCTATCTCATCTATAACTATTCACAGGGCCAGCTTTCAGTTTGTAGTGTCAACCATGTCTGATCAAAGTGATAGCCAGAACAAGTCTGAGGAGCAGGTGAATCTGAGTGAGGGCACTAGTCCCTCTGGCCGCAAAAGTACTCCTAGCAACCTACCTAAGGCTACTACTAGGCAGAGGAGAAAGAGAAATTCTGATTCTGAAGATGAAGACTACATTGCTGTTGAGGAGGAGGTCGGTTCCAAGAAGAAGGTTGTTGTCGGTGTCAAAACCGGCAGATCTCGGGTAGGGGGTCCCGAACTGTGCGTCTGAGGATCAAAGGTAACAGGAGACAGGGACATGATGTTTATATAGGTTCAAGCCCTCTTGATGGAGGTAATACCCTACTTCATGCTTGATTATCTTGGATGAATATGGGGTTTACAAGAGTTGATCTACCTCAAGATCGTAATGGCTAAACCCTAGACGTCTAGCTTGTATGATTATGATTGCCTCTACAGACTAAACCCTCCGGTTTATATAGACACTGGAGGGACCTAGGGTTATGCAGAGTTGGTTTGCAGAGGAAGGAATCTTCATATCCGAACGCCAAGCTTGCCTTCCACGCAAAACAGAATCCTATCAGGACACGGGAAGAAGTCTTATGTCTTGTATCTTCATGGCCCACTAGTCCGGCCCACGTCACATAGCCCGGACGCCCGAGGACCCCTTAATCCAAGACTCCCTCAGTAGCCCCTGAACCAGGCATCAATGACGATGTGTCCAGTGCATAGATTGTCTTCGGCATTGCAAGGCGGGTCCTCCTCCGAATACTTCAAAATAGTCCTTGAACATAGAAAACGTGCCCGGCTCTACAAAACAGGCACCACACATAGTCACAAAGAGTATAATATTTCACAAGTCCCATCTCGTGACAACTTTTGTAGCGAGGCGTTACGTCCTTGCTTGGTCATTACTTCAAACCATTTTTTAGCTTCCCGCTCCATGTTTCGAGGTGCGGTTTTCATTGGCACATCTTGTCGAAGCAGATATCATGTTATCTTATCGCGTGATTCTCATCAATACAGGTGTGGGTAATTGATACATCTCCAACGTATCTATAATTTTTGATTGCTCCATGCTATATTATTACTATTTTGGACTATATTGGGCTTTATTTTCCACTTTTATATTATTTTTGGGACTAACCTATTAACCGGAGGCCCAGCCCAGAATTGCTATTTTTTGCCTATTTCAGTGTTTCGAAGAAACGAAATATCAAACGGAGTCCAAATGGAATAAAATCTTCGGGAACGTGATTTTCTCACGAACGTGATCCAGGAGACTTGGACCCTGCTCCAAGGAACAAAAGAGGCGGTCACGAGGGTGGGGGGCGCCCCCCCTGCCTCGTGGGCCCCTCGTTGCTCCTCCGGCGTACTTCTTCCTCCTATATATACACACGTACCCCCAAACGATCAGAACAGGAGCCAAAAACCTAATTCCACCGCTGCAACTTTCTGTATCCACGAGATCCCATCTTGGGGCCTGTTCCGGAGCTCCGCCGGAAGAGGGCCGTCATCACAGAGGGCTATACATCATCATAGCCTGTCCAATGAAGTGTGAGTAGTTTACCTCAGACCTTCAGGTCCATAGTTAGTAGCTAGATGTCTTCTTCTCTCTCTCTCTCTTTGGATCTCAATACAAAGTTCTCCCCCTCTCTCGTGGAGATCTATTTGATGTAATCTTCTTCTTGCGGTGTGTTTGTTGAGACCAATGAATTGTGGGTTTATGATCAAGTCTATCTATGAATAATATTTGAATCTTCTCTGAATTCTTTTATGTATGATTGGTTATCTTTGCAAGTCTCTCGAATTATCCGTTTGGTTTGGCCAACTAGATTGGTACTTCTTGCCATGGGAGAAGTGCTTAGCTTTGGGTTCGATCTTGCGGCGTCCTTACCCAGTGACAGAAGGGGCAGCAAGGCACGTATTGTATCGTTGCCATCGAGGATAACAAGATGGGGTTTATTTCATATTGCATGAATTTATCTCTCTACATCATGTCATCTTGCTTAAGGCATTACTCTGTTTTTAACTTAATACTCTAGATGCATGCTGGATACCGGTCGATGAGTGGAGTAATAATAGTAGATGCAGAATCGTTTCGATCTACTTGTCACGGACGTGATGCCTATATTCCCACCCCACGAACAAACAAAAATGGCTCTCCCTCTCCTCTTCCTCTCCTCTCCTCTCCCACCCCACGAACTGATCTCCACCAGCAATGGCGGCCTCTAAAGATAGGGATCATGGATGGGCTTCTACATTGGGACTTTGCTCCCGGTCTAGCCCTTGCAAAGCAGGTGAGGCACAGGTTTGGCACGACCGTCCATTTTTCCTCTTCCCAAGGCTCTAGGGAATTCTTTCTGGTGGTCACTTTCTCTTCAGCCTCCTTTCCTCTCTCGGTGGAATCCGTTGGTATTGTCTTGCAATGTTGTCTTGGGGGTTTAAGCTCTGGATTTCATGTTTCCAAGATCAAGGATCGTACCTTCCGTTTTTCGGTTGCAAGTAACAAAGTTGGACATTTCATCTACAGTCTGAGAGATCGAGTTTGGCCAGACTTCGTTTGTCACTTTCATCTTTTTAATGGCCGGTATGCTAGAGCTCCGATCTCGGCTTCTTCCTGGCATTTGGATCAAGAACATTTGGACATCTCAGCGCGTTCTCCTGTGGCGATCAAGCCCAACCTTAGATCACCGACGATGAGTGGTTCCCCGATAACACAGTCTGCTCAGGTTCTTCGCAAATTCAACATTGTTCCAATTGACACCATGGTTTTCTCCAACAAGAATTCTTGCGAAGCTTCCTCATCTCGTCAAACGACTCACAATTTGAATTTGGCTGATCCACTGATTCAGCAGTGCCAATTGCCTACATCACCGGCTGCGGAATCACATATTCATTTAATGCAGCATTTTCTCCGTCAGGAGCAATTGGTGGACAGTCAGCCTGCGGAGTTCATTCTTTTGGGCAGCTTTAAATGCATACTTAATGTCCAATATCCACCGCTGCCACAATGTTTTCTTTCGTCCGCGTTCAAATATGCACCTCCACATGAACACTGGCCTCCAATACTTTCTAATCAAAACAAGGCTGATCTGGCCCAAGCCCACTACTCGTTGGCAGATATAACAGAGCTTAACACGCAATGGGCCTCGCTCTGCTCAAAATGCCTGCAATGGGGACACAAAAAATCCAATTGCCTTGCACGCCTTATTTGCATTAATTGTTCGGCGCCTGACCACAAGGCAATCAATTGCCATATTTCTGGTTCAAATATGCTTGCTCTTGACCAGGTTGGAGCTGGCCTAGGGAAACAAATCCCCAACGTCAATACCGCTGCTTTGCCACCACTTACCTACAATCGGCACAAGCGTACCACCGTCCGATGTCAATCCTGTGGATTCTATGGACACTTGGCGCGGCAATGTTTCCAAAGAAAGAAAGCGCAAAAGTGGAAATGGATTCCTAAATCCACTCGACCTACCGATTCTGCCCCTCACGCTCCGCCTTCCACCTCGATTGCCCAAACGTCTCGCCCCAGTCCACAGAGCACCTCCCCTGCCACCTATGCCATCACTCTGTCTCGCTCGCCATTGACGCCCCCACCCTCCTCGACCTCCACCATGGCAAACTACCCACTCAACCCCGTCCCCTTCCTGCCGCCTGGGTTTGCAGTGGAGCCTGGACCTGCGGATCGTCTGGTTCGGTCTGGGATGGTGGTTGGACCGATTGCGCCACTCAACCACGACTTCTTGGCGATTGCGGAAGCAAGCGCATATGTTCCTCTGCATCGCCGGGCTGCCGTTCGAACGGCGATTGAAGGTTTGCTGCATGAAGCGCATCTTTTTACCACTGAATGTAGTGATCATCCTCTGGGTATTGGAATCTTTGGTTTTGCAAGTTCTTTCTTGAGAGATACGGCTGTCAATACCCCGCTAGAACTTGAGGAGGAGGATTTGCTTATCACCTTTGTGCCGCATAATGAAGCTCTTAACAGACGCACCACCTCATTTGGCCCAGAGATTTGGTTGATGTTTTTTGGATTTCCTTACGATTACCAAACAGACTACTACATCACCAAGGCTTTAGGGGGTTATGGATCTCTTGTTCATTGGTACAATCCTCGCCAGGATAGACGGTACATGCTCATCAAAGCTCGCGTTATCCGTCTGAATCTCGTACCCAAGAGTTTTATTGTTTGGCAGTTGGGAGGTGCACGAGACTGCTGGACGGTCCAGGTTACTATTTTGAGAAGCAATGACTGGAATGGGTTGCTGCCTGATGTGCTGCCTCCAAATGAAGAACCTCCTCCCGCAGATGGCAATCCACATCCTCAGTTCGGGCCTGAACTCACTGCTGAACAGCTTTACCAGCAGCAAGTTCACAACTGGCTGGTACAGAATGCTGCCCCCAATCACCCTGTGCATCACAACAATGCAGAAGCTCCCAACCAAGAGTGGGCTCCCTGGCCTGAACCTCCAGCTCCTCCTATGCCACCCCACCTAATGAACTTCCAAGCCTGGCTGGCCTCTCAGGGTTTGACTGTTATGCATGGAGTGGTTCCTGACAATAATGTCACTGACAATCCTATGCAAGCATGGCATGAGGCAATTACTGAATCTTCTGAATATACATCCTCGGAAGAATCTGATGCCACTGTCTCCGACTTGCTTGTTATGCCAGTGACTTCTCCAGGAGCCTTTTCTGCTGCTCTGGCGGCTCCATCTACTGCTGCTGACGTGGTTACCATCTCTGTCGACATTCATGACCAAGGTATGCGCTTTGGTCTATCTGCTCAGGGCGATTCCCTCATGGAAATCCTTTTGGCCAACCCTGTTCCCCGACAGCAACTCAATACTGCACTTTTCAATGCCATCCGGCCTATACTTGCTACAAGGGGACCATGGGCTGCTGGTTTTGGATTCAGACACGAGGTTATGCACTTTGAAGTTCAGGTCACTGCTGGCCCTACTGGCATTCAATTCTCACAAAATACTCTGCTTGCTCCGGCAACTACTGCATCACTGCTCATTGAGGAACTTTCTGACAGCCAGGCACCACTTGTTGATCAGTCCAGGCTGGAACCACAGGGATCCATGGAAGCTTCTCATGTGCTGCTGACTGAAACTGAGGATTCTGCCACTGTGGTGGTACAAACCAACACTTTCAGTTCTGATTTGGAGACTGATTCACACCTCATGGACTTGGCTGCACGTCACTCTGAAACTCAGACTGGCCTACTTCAGATTGCAACAGGTGCCATTTCTGAAACTACAATCAGTGCGGTGGGTTCTTCAGCTCATAAACGCAAAGGAAAGGCGCCAGTCCCCATTGACACTTCCACTCTCCGTCGCAGCACTCGTACTAACAAATATGATGGATTTCGCACCACCTCTCTGTCTGAAGCCAAGGTCTCTAAATCCAAGGTAAAACCGCGCACTGTTCCTACAGCCGTCTCTGCTGGTCCTGCAACTGCTGCTTCAAATCAGATGGCTCCTGAAGATCTCCCTCCTCCAACTGACATTGCCACAACGCAAGCCATTGGCACAAATCTATGTGCTATCCCGGAGGAGGAGCTCACGGTTGCTGCTTTCACTGAAGACCCGGCGGGGACCTCTTCATCAACCTCAGCTTGATTCCTCGCTTTATTTCTTCGCTTAATGGCTCTTTTGCAGTCGTGGAACGTACTTTGTTGGAATATTCGTGGTCTTAATGCGGACAAAAAGCGCTTAGCCTTATCTAATGCGATCCAGTCTAGTGGATGTGCGATTATCTGTCTTCAAGAGACTAAAATGCAGACGTTTGATGCTAGCACTCTCAAGTTGATTTGTCCAAAACGCTTTGATAAATTTGCGTATATCCCGTCTGTCGGAGCGTCGGGGGGAATTGTTACGATCTGGAATAGTGCTCTCTTCTCTGGTACGATCGCCTTTGAGGAACAATTTGCGTTAGGCGTCACCTTCACTTCCACTCAAAATGCGCATACTTGGACGTTGGTTAACATCTACGGCCCGTGTCAAGGGGAGCAGCGTAATACTTACACTAAATGGTTGTTTGACTTGACAATTCCGCTGACTGAAGATTGGCTACTGCTTGGAGACTTCAATTTCATTCGATCGCCTAACAATCGAAACCTACCAGGGGGAAACGCCCAGGATATGTTTACTTTCAACGACTTCATCCGTGAGCAAGACTTAACTGAACTTCCTATTAAAGGTAGGGCTTACACCTGGTCGAACATGCAGATCAACCCCCTGCTCGAACAACTAGACTGGTTCTTCACCTCGCTCAACTGGACGACATCCTTCCCCAATACCATGGTAAACCCTTTGGGCCGCCCTGTATCTGATCACATTCCCTGCTCCGTGGTCATTCAATCCACAATCCCCCGGAGCAAGATCTTCCGGTTTGAAACATACTGGATTGCGCACCCTGGCTTTATGCAGACTGTGGAGGACGCTTGGAATAAACCCATAAAATTTGGCAAAGACAAAAATGCAGCTTCGATCCTTTGTCAAAAGCTGAAAGCTGTCAGATACGCCCTATCCCACTGGAGCAAAAAGATTTCCCGCCTAAAAATTGCCATTGAGAACTCAAATAAGGCCCTTCTTGAGCTGGATAGTCTTGAAGAACGACGTACACTTTCGATCCCTGAGCGTAACTTCAAAAAAATCCTCAAAAAACACCTCCTACGACTCCTTAGTTACCAAAAGGAGTACTGGAAGAAGAGATGCACAATCCGTTGGATTAAGTTTGGCGATGAAAACTCGAAATTTTTTCAAGCTGTTGCCACGGAACGATTCAGACGAAACTGCATTGCTACCCTAAAATCTGAAAATGGGTATACCGTCAAGGATCATGCAAGTAAAGAAGCTATCTTATTTCAAGCCTTCAAACAAAGGCTGGGTTCTTGCTCGAAACCTAACATGAAACTCAACCTATCGTCTCTGCTCCGTCACCAAGTGGACTTTGAGCGCCTCACTGCCCCGTTTGCAACGCATGAAATTGATGCTGCGATTAAGGAAATGCCCCCGGACAAAGCCCCGGGCCCGGATGGTTTCAATGGAGCCTTTCTGAAAGCTTGTTGGCCTATCATTAAAAATGATTTCTACAACTTATGCAATGAATTTCACAGAGGAGACTTGAATCTTGAAAGCGTAAATTATGGTTATATCACTCTGATACCAAAGAATGCCTCCCAGGAGACGGTCAATGACTTCCGCCCAATCACTTTGCTCAATTGTTGCCTTAAGCTGATCACCAAACTACTGGCCAATCGTCTCCAAAAAATCATCTTGCAGATAGTCCACCGTAATCAGTACGGGTTCTTGCGTGGACGATCCATACATGACTGCTTAGCGTGGGCCTTCGAGTATATTCACCAGTGTCAAGCCTCGCAAAATGAGATTATCCTACTGAAACTTGATTTTGCCAAAGCCTTTGACACTATTCAACACTCGGCTATGCTCCACATTATGAAAAAAGTGGGTTTCAATGACAAATGGCTCCACTGGATGCAAAGTATCTTCAATTCTGGCAAATCCTCAGTCATTCTAAATGGTACTCCAGGAAGTTCTTTCCTATGCAAGTGCGGTGTGCGACAAGGTGACCCCCTCTCGCCTCTGATATTTGTTATAGCTGCGGATCTCCTTCAATCTGCAATCAACGAAGCTCTTCGGAATAATATCCTGGACTTACCAATCCAACGTGACACTAACGGGGATTACCCAGTTATCCAATACGCGGATGACACACTCATCATCCTGCCAGCTTGCACCCGGCAACTCACCAAGATTAAGGAAATTCTGGAGGATTACGCCACGTCAGTAGGGCTCAAAATCAACTTCCATAAGTCCACACTTGTGCCAATTAACACGCCTCCTGACAAATGCAAAGAACTGGCTGAGCTGTTAGGTTGCACAGTGGGTTCCATGCCGTTCACATATCTGGGGCTGCCCCTAGGCACCACTCGTCCGACCGTGCTGGATCTGGCTCCGCTTGTTTGCAAAGCAGAAAGAAACATTACGGCTGCTATGTCTCTAATGTCGTACGCGGGGAAACTTGCTCTAATGAATTCGTTGGTAACCTCTCTTATCATGTTCACTATGGGTACCATTCGCATCCCACCAAAAATTATGGCCCAACTAGACAAGATCAGAAGGCATTGCCTATGGCAAAAACGGACCGAAGATGGGACCAAGAGCAATTCTCTTGCGGCTTGGGACATGGTCTGCAGGCCTAAGAAAAATGGTGGACTGGGAGTTGTCAACCTCAAAATACAGAATGACGCTTTGCTGCTTAAGTTTCTCCACAAGTTTTACAACAGGCATGATATCCCTTGGGTACATCTCATTTGGGATTCCTACTATGGTGACTCCATCCCTCATGCACATGATGCATGTGGCTCCTTCTGGTGGAAAGACTTAACTCAGCTAATGCCCATATATCGCGGCGTCATGCACGTAAAAATTGGGAATGGATCTTCTACGCTCTTTTGGAAAGATAATTGGAGCCAGTCCATATATGCTGATAGTTGCCCGAGAGCCTACTCATATGCTATCTCTGAAGATGTCTCGGTACAACACATTTTCACGTCCCCCCATCTGCAGGAAAACTTTCATCTCCCGCTTTCTATTCAGGCCCATGATGAGCTGCGATCCATCCAACTTGAAGTGGCCGAAAACACTCTTACGGAGGAACATGACACCTGGCAGTGTATTTGGGGCGGCAATACTTTCCAGACATCATCCTACTACAGATTCTACTTCAGAGATGTAACTGCCCATGAAGCCTTCGGTTGGTTATGGAAAGCAAAGTGTACTCCCAAGCTCAAAACATTCGGGTGGTTCCTGCTGGTTGATCGCCTCAACACCAGAAACATGCTCAAGAGGAGGCACTACAACATTGGGACAAACTTCGACTGCCTCCTTTGTGGCCAACATGTTGAAGAAACGGTGGAACACCTCTTCTTTCACTGCACATTTAGTCAGGAATGTTGGCTACATCTAGGCTTCAACTGGTCTTTGCAGCATGACAGACTTGACATGATCAAACATCAAAAGACCGTGCACCCTAGAAAGATGTGGATGGATATTTTTTTGACGTCGGCCTGGAGTCTCTGGAAGGAGAGAAACAACCACCACTTTAGGAAAATTAAGCCATCAGTTGCTTCCTGGAAACAGAGGTTTAAGTTGGACTTTGACAATCTTAGATATAGAGTGAAACCTTCCAAACAACATATTGTATCTGCCATAGTTGGGTCCATACAGTAGGCGTCTTGTAAACTAGGGTGTCCCATGGTGGTGCCTCAACCACCCTTGTATGTAAATCACACATGTAATTGTACCCCCTGAGGTTTTAGTAATACATATGAAGTAGGAACCTTTCCTACTGTCTTCACAGTCAAAAAAAAATTATGCACAATTCTATCAATTGCTCAATAGTAATTTGTTCACCCACCGTAGAATACTTATGCTCTTGAGAGAAGCCACTAGTGAAACCTGTGGCCCCCGGGTCTATTCTCATCATATCAATCTCCATCACTTTAATATTGTTTTTCTATTTACTTTGCCTTTACTTTTTACTTTTCATCTTTATATCAAAAATACCCAAAATATTCTATCTATCAGATCTCACTCTCGTAAGTGACCGTGAAGGGATTGACAACCCCTAATTGTGTTGGTTGCGAGTAGCTATCGCTTTGTGTAGGTATGAGGGACTTGAGCGTGGCCTCCTACTGGATTGATACCTTGGTTCTCAAAAACTGAGGGAAATACTTACGCTACTCTGCTGCATCATCCCTTCGTCTTCGGGGAAAACCAACGCAAGCTCAAGACGTAGCAAGAAGGATTTCTGGCACCGTTGCCGGGGAGTTTACGCAAAAAGTCAATATACCAAGTACCCATCACAATCCCTATCTCTTGCATTACATTATTTGCCATTTGCCTCTCGTTTTCCTCTGCCCCCAATTCACCCTTGCCGTTTTATTTGCCCTCTCTCTCTATCCTCCCTCTCTGTTTGCCTCTTTTGTCCGCTTACTTTTTGTTTGCTCGTGTGTTAGTTTGTTTGCTTGTTTGTTGCGATGGCTCAAGATACTACTAAATTGTGTGACTTCACCAATACCAATAATAATGATTTCCTTAGCACTCCGATTGCTCCTCTTACCGATGCTGAATCTTGTGAAATTAATACTGCTTTGTTGAATCTTGTTATGAAAAATCAATTCGCCGACCTTCCTAGTGAAGATGCCGCTACTCATTTGAATAGCTTCGTTGATTTATGTGATATGCAAAAGAAAAAAGATGTCAATAATGATGTCGTTAAATTGAAGCTATTTCCTTTTTCGCTTAGAGATCGTGCTAAAGCTTGGTTTTCGTCTTTGCCTAAGAATAGTATTAAACAAGTCCAAAGATGCTTTTATCTCTAAGTATTTTCCTCCCGCTAAGATCATCTCTCTCAGAAACGATATTATGAACTTTAAACAACTTGATCATGAACATGTTGCGCAAGCTTGGGAGAGAATGAAATTAATGATACGTAATTGCCCTACTCATGGTTTGAATTTGTGGATGATTATACAAAAATTTTATGCCGGATTGAATTTTGCTTCTAGAAATATTTTAGATTCGGTCGCGGGAGGCACTTTTATGGAAATCACTTTAGGAGATGCTACTAAACTCCTAGATAATATTATGGTTAATTATTCTCAATGGCATACTGAAAGAACATCTAATAAAAAAGTGCATGCGGTAGAAGAAATTAATGTGTTGAGTGGAAAGATGGATGAACTTATGAAATTATTTGCTACTAAGAGTGTTTCCTCTAATCCTAATGATATGCCTTTGTCTACTTTGATTGAGAATAACAATGAATCTATGGATGTGAATTTTGTTGGTAGGAATAATTTTGGTAACAACGCTTATAGAGGGAATTTTAATCCTAGGCCATATCCTAGTAATCCTTCTAATAATTATGGGAATTCCTACAACAACTCTTATGGAAATTATAATAAGATGCCCTCTGATTTTGAATCTAATATTAAATAATTTATTTCTTTGCAAAAGAATTTTAATGCTATGATTGAAGAAAAATTGCTTAAGATTGATGATTTGGCTAGGAACGTTGATAGAATTGCTCTTGATGTTGATGCTTTGAAACTTAGATCTATTCCACCTAAGCATGATATTAATGAGTCTCTAAAAGCCATGAAAATTTCAATTGATGAGTGTAAAGAAAGAACCGCTAGGATCCGTGCTTCCAGAGATGCCTTTATTAAAGCGTGTTCTTCCAATTCCTATGAAAGTAATGATGAAGATCTAAAAGTTATTGATGTGTCTCCAATTAAATCTTTGTTTTTCAATATTAATCTTGATGAAACTGAATATAATATTCCTTTACCTAGAAGGCATTCTAAAAATTCGGAGTGTTTAGATCTTAATGATGAAACTGATGAAAGTGGGATGGAAAGAAAAAAAAATTTAGATGTTGCTAAACCCACTATATTGGATTTCAAGGAATTTAATTATGAAAATTGCTCTTTGATTGATTGTATTCCTTGTTGCAATCCGTGCTAAATTCTCCACATGCTTATAGTCGAAATAAAGCCTTCACCGAACATATTGTTGATGCCTTGATGCAATCTTATGAAGAAAAACTTGAGTTGAAAGTTTCTATCCCTAGAAAACTCTATGATGAGTGGGAACCAACTATTAAAATTAAAATTAAAGATCATGAGTTTTATGCTTTGTGTGATTTGGGTGCTAGTGTCTCTACTATTCCCAAGACTTTGTGTGATTTACTAGATTTCCGTAATTTTGATGATTGCTCTCTAAACTTGCATCTTGCGGATTCCACTATTAAGAAACCTATGGGAAGAATTAATGATGTTCTTATTTTGCAAATAGGAATTATGTGCCCGTAGATTTCATTGTTCTTGATATAGATTGCAATCCTTCTTGCCCTATTATTCTTGGTAGACCTTTCCTTAGAACAGTTGGTGCGATTATTGATATGAAGGAAGGGAATATTAGATTTCAATTTCCATTAAAAAAGGGCATGGAACACTTTCCAAGAAATAAAATAAAATTACCATATGAAACTATCATGATGGCCACTTATGGATTGCCTACCAAAGATGGCAATACCTAGATCTATTCTTGCTTGTTATGCCTAGCTAGGGGCGTTAAACGATAGCGCTTGTTGGGAGGCAACCCAATTTTATTTTATTCCTTGATATTTGCTCCTGTTTAGTAATAAATAAATTATTTAGCCTCTGTTTAGTTTGTGTTTTTTGTGTTTAATTAGTGTTTGTGCCAAGTAGAACCGTTGGTAAGACTTGGGGAAAGTCTTGTTGAACTTGCTGTAAAAAACAGAAACTTTAGCGCTCACGAGAACTGCTGTAATTTTTATTTGAAGAGTGATATTTAGTTAATTCTTTTTGAATATGATTAATAGATAAATTCCTCACGTCCAGAAATTTATTTTATAATTTTTGGAGTTCCAGATCTTGCTAGCTACAGATTACTACAGACTGTTCTGTTTTTGACAGATTCTGTTTTTTGTGTGTTGTTTGCTTATTTTGATGAATCTATGGCTAGTAAATTAGTTTATAATCCATAGAGAAGTTGGAATACAGTAGGTTTAACACCAAAATAAATAAAGAATGAGTTCATTACAGTACCTTGAAGTGGTCTTTTGTTTTCCTTCGCTAACGGAGCTCACGAGTTTTCTATCTTGAGTTTTGTGTTGTGAAGTTTTCAAGTTTTGGGTGAATTCTTTTGATGGATCATGGAACAAGGAGTGGCAAGAGCCTAAGCTTGGGGATGCCCATGGAACCCCCAAGATAATCCAAGGACACCAAAAAGTTAAAGCTTGGGGATGCCCCGGAAGGCATCCCCTCTTTTCGTCCACTTCCATCGGTAATTTACTTGGAGCTATATTTTTATTCACCAACATGATATGTGTTTTGCTTGGAGCGTCTTGTATTATTTGTGTATTTGTTTGCTAGTATACCACAATCATCCTTGCTGTACACACCTTTTGAGAGAGCCATACATGAATTAAAATTTGATAGAATACTCTATGTGCTTCACTTATATCTTTTGAGTTGGATAATTTTGCTCTATGTGCTTCACTTAGATCTTTTAGAGCACGGTGGTGGATTCGTTTTAAAGAAACTATTGATCTCTCATGCTTCACGTAAATAAATTTGAGAGTCTCTTAATAGCATGGTAATTTACCTAATAATAATATGCTTGGTATTCAAGATTTGTAAAACTTTCTTTTGAGTGTGTTGAATACTAAGAAAAGATTGAACCATGATAATTGTTTTGAGATATGGAGGTGATAATATTAAAGTCATGCTAGTTGAGTAGTTGTGATTTAGAGAATACTTGTGTTGAAGTTTGTGATTCCCGTGGCATGCACGTATGGTGAAACGTTATGTGATGAAGTCGGAGCATGATTTATTTATTGATTGTCTTCCTTATGAGTGGCGGTCGGGGACGAGCGATGGTCTTTTCCTACCAATCTATCCCCCTAGGAGCATGCACATAGTACTTTGCTTTTATAGCTTCTAATTTTTTTGCAATAAGTATATGAGTTCTTTATGACTAATGTTGAGTCCATGGATTATACGCACTCTCACCCTTCCACCCTTGCTAGCCTCTCTAATACCGCGCAACTTTCACTGGTACCATACACCTACCATATACCTTCCTCAAAACAGCCACCATACCTACCTATTATGGAATTTCCATAGCCATTCCAAGATATATTGCCATGCAAATTTCCACCATCTAGTTCATCATGACACATTCATCATTGTCATATTGCATATCCCGGTACACCGCCAGATGCATTCATATAGAGTCATACCTTGTTTTAGTATCAAGTTGTAATTTTTGAGTTGTAAGAAAAATAAAAGTGTGATGATCATCATTATTAGAGCATTGTCCTAGTGAGGAAAGAATGATGGAGACTATGATTCCCCCACAAGTCGGGATGAGACTCCGGACAAAAAAAAAGAGGCCAAAGAAGCCCAAATAAAAAAGGGAAATGCCATAAAAAAAGAGAAAGGCCATATAAAAAATAAAATAAATATATAAAAAATGAGAGAAAAAGAGAGAAGGGACAATGTTACTATCCTTTTACCACACTTGTGCTTCAAAGTAGCACCATGATCTTCATAGTAGAGAGTCTCTCATGTTATCACTTTCACATACTAGTGGGAATCTTTCATTATAGAACTTGGCTTGTATATTCCAATGATGGGCTTCCTCAAATTGCCCTAGGTCTTCATGAGCAAGCAAGTTGGATGCACACCCACTAGTTTCTTTTGTTGAGCTTTCATATATTTATAGCTCTAGTGCATCCGTTGCATGGCAATCCCTACTCACTCACATTGATATCTATTGATGGGCATCTCCATAGCCTGTTGATACGCCTAGTTGATGTGAGACTATCTTCTCCCTTTTTGTCTTCTCCACAACCACCATTCTATTCCACCCATAGTGCTATATCCATGGCTCACGCTCATGTATTGCGTGAAGATTGAAAAAGTTTTGAAAAAGTTAGAGTATGAAACAATTGCTTGGCTTGTCATCGGGGTTGTGCATGATTTAAATACTTTGTGTGGGGAAGATGGAGCATAGCCAGACTATATGATTTTGTAGGGATAACTTTCTTTAGCCATGTTATTTTGAGAAGACATAATTGCTTTGTTAGTATGCTTGAAGTATTATTATTTTATATGTCAATATAAACTTTTGTCTTGAATCTTTCTAATCTGAATATTCATACCACAATTAAGAAGATTTGCATTGAAATTATGCCAAGTAGCACTCCGCATCAAAAATTCTCTTTTTATTATTTACCTACTCGAGGACGAGCAGGAATTAAGCTTGGGCATGCCTGATAGGTCTCCAACGTATCTATAATTTTTGATTGCTCCATGCTATATTATCTACTGTTTTGGACTATATTGGGCTTTATTTTCCACTTTTATATTATTTTTGGGACTAACCTATTAACCGGAGGCCCAACCCAGAATTGCTGTTTTTTGCCTATTTCAGTGTTTCGAAGAAACGAAATATCAAACGGAGTCCAAACGGAATAAAATCTTCGGGAACATGATTTTCTCACCGAACGTGATCTAGGAGACTTGGACCCTGCTGCAAGGAACAAAAGAAGTGGTCACGAGGGTGGGGGCGCGCCCCCTGCCTCGTGGGCCCCTCGTTGCTCCTCCGGCATACTTCTTCCTCCTATATATACACACGTACCCCCAAACGATCAGAACAGGAGCCAAAAACCTAATTCCACCGTCGCAACTTTCTGTATCCACGAGATCCCATCTCGGGGTCTGTTCCGGAGCTCCGCCGGAAGAGGGCCATCATCACGGAGGGCTTCTACATCATCATAGCCTCTCCTATGAAGTGTGAGTAGTTTACCTCAGACCTTCGGGTCCATAGTTAGTAGCTAGATGGCTTCTTCTCTCTCTTTGAATCTCAATACAAAGTTCTCCCCCTCTCTCGTGGAGATCTATTCAATGTAATCTTCTTTTTGCGGTGTGTTTGTTGAGATCGATGAATTGTGGGTTTATGATCAAGTCTATCTATGAATAATATTTGAATCTTCTCTGAATTCTTTTATGTATGATTGGTTATCTTTGCAAGTCTCTTCGAATTATCCATTTGGTTTGGCCAACTAGATTGGTAGTTCTTGCCATGGGAGAAGTGCTTAGCTTTGGGTTCGATCTTGCGGTGTCCTTACCCAGTGACAGAAGGGGCATCAAGGCACATATTGTATCGTTGCCATCGAGGATAACAAGATGGGGTTTATTTCATATTGCATGAATTTATCTCTCTACATCACGTCATCTTGCTTAAGGTGTTACTCTCTTTTTAACTTAATACTCTAGATGCATGCTGGATAGCGGTCGATGAGTGGAGTAATAGTAGTAGATGCAGAATCGTTTCGATCTACTTGTCATGGATGTGATGCCTATATACATGATCATGCCTAGATATTCTCATAATTATGCACAATTCTATCAATTGCTCAACAGTAATTTGTTCACCCACCGTAGAATACTTATGCTCTTGAGAGAAGCCACTAGTGAAACCTATGGCCCCCGGGCCTATTCTCATCATATCAATCTCCATCACTTTAATATTGTTTTGCTATTTACTTTGCCTTTACCTTTTACTTTGCATCTTTATATCAGAAATACCAAAAATATTCTATCTATCAGATCTCACTCTCGTAAGTGACCGTGAAGGGCTTGGCAACCCCTAATCACATTGGTTGCGAGTAGCTATCGCTTTGTGCAGGTACAAGGGACTTGAGCGTGGCCTCCTACTGGATTGATACCTTGGTTCTCAAAAACTGAGGGAAATACTTACACTACTCTGGTGCATCATCCCTTCCTCTTCGGGGGAAACCAACGCAAGCTCAAGACGTAGCAGTAATCCAACCGCACCGTCCGCACGACCCTTGGGGAATAGGCTAGTTTTAAGACGAGTGGGGAGGCGCTTGATATTCGCTGCCTTTATAAGAGGATAAGGATCCACTCTTTCACCTACACCTTCTTCCTCTATGCCCATCCGCTCTCAAGCTCCAGCGTCCAAGCTTCCATCCTTTCCGCCCCCCAAAAAGCACTCCGACCATGTCCGGATCTGGAGCGTAGGGCAAGTGGATGGCTTCCTCCGTCATGGAGGAGAACATCATGATGCTCCGGGAAGCGGGGTACTTGGCCCAAGAAATCACCCACCGGCTTCCGGCCAAGGGGCAGATCGTCCCCACCCCGGAGCCCAACGAGAGGGTGGTATTCATCCCCCACTTCATCCGCGGGTTAGGATTTCCCCTCCACCCCTTCGTCCGCGGACTCATGTTCTACTAAGGGCTAGATTTCCATGATCTAGCCCCAAATTCTTTCCTCAACATCTCGGCATTCATTGTCGTGTGCGAGGCCTTCCTCTGCATCCCACCCCACTTTGTATTATGGCTAAAGATCTTCAATGCGAAGCCGAAAGTGGTGGATGGTCAACATGCAGAGTGCGGAGGCGCCATGGTGAGCAAGCTGTCCTATGTCACATGTCCCACTGGCACCTTTGTGGAGACCGTCAAAGGGTGGCAGTAGCAGTGGTTCTATGTCACAGAGCCCCGCGACGCCACTTGGACCGCGGATCCCGAATTCAAGTCCGGGCCCCCAATGCAGCTTACCTCCTGGCTAAACAAGGGTCTGGACTGGGCGTCATCAAACAAGGTGTCAGTGTTGTAGACGCGCATCAAGAGCATGGTGGACAAGAACATCAAGCTCGTCAATGTGATCCAGGTGATGCTTTTTCGCCGGATCCTTCCTTGCCAAAGCCGGACCTGCCATTTGTGGGAGTTCGATCTGGCCAAGCACCAGACCTTGCAGTAGTTCTTCGGCTCCACACATGAAGGTATCTGGAAGGTGCTTTTCAAGGCTAATCAGTCGCAGCCGAAGACAACCGAGGACCGCAGATACAACCTGACTCATCTAGCCAGTCCGGTAAGTTCTTAATCCTTCAAGGTGTATCTCTTCCTGTGCATTCAAGGAAGATGTCTAAGCTTCTCCATTTGTCTTTTCAGGGCTGGATAAAGAGGGTGGAGCGGATCCAGTGTCCGGCTCCGCTGCCTAAAAACCCAGCTATCCCACTTCTGACGAAGATCCTGGTTCCGGCGCCGTACAAGGCGCCGGAGAAAAAAGCCAAGAAGAAGGGCCAGGAGACAAGAAGCGGCCTCCGCCGTAAAGTCACTTCAGACGCAGCATCCGAAGACGCCGAAACCCACTCCTCCCCCGCCGAGAAGGACGACGAGGAGGAGGAAAGCAATTCTCCCCCCGAGGGGGGAAGGAAGAAGGGCGGCTGTCGGTGTCAAAACTGGAGGATCTCGGGTAGGGGGTCCTGAACTGTGCATCTAAGGTCGATGGTAACAGGAGACAGGGGACACAATGTTTTACCCAGGTTTGGGCCCTCTCTATGGAGGTAATACCCTACGTCCTGCTTGATTGATCTTGATGAATATGAGTATTACAAGAGTTGATCTACCACGAGATCGTAATGGCTAAACCCTAGAGGTCTAGCTTGTATGGCTATGATAATGTCTCTCTTCCTCCGGACTAAGTCCTCCGGTTTATATACACACCGGGAGGATCTAGGGTTACACAAAGTCGGTTTACAGAGAAAGGAATCTACATATTTAGTCGCCAAGCTTGCCTTCCACGCCAAGGAGAGTCCCATCCGGACACGGGTGTAGTCTTCGGTCTTCGTATCTTCACAACCCATCAGTCCGGCCCATGGCTAACAGGTCGGACGCCCGAGGACCCCTTAGTCCAGGACTCCCTCAGTAGCCCCTGAACCTGGCTTCAATGACAAGGTATCCGACGCGTAGGCCTATCTTCAGCATTGCAAGGCAGGTTCCTCCTTCCGAACTCCACAATAGTCTTCGGACATATCGACGTGTCCGGACCTATAACACACACCACACACAACCGCAGAGAGAATATAATTTTACACGAGTCCAATCTGCTGAAAACTTTTCGTAACATGACATCACATCTGTCCAGTCATAATTTCGAACCGTTTTTCGTCTGCCGCTCCACGTTTCGAGACGCGGTTGCCATTGGCACGTCTTGTCAAAGCAGAGATCGAGTCCCCTTATTATGGGATTCTCATCAATACGGGCGTGGGTAACCCAACCGTGCCGTTTATACAGCCCTCGGGAGTAGGCGAATTTTAAGGCGAATGGGGAGGCGTCCAATTTTTACTGCCTTTATAAGGAGATAAGAATCCCTTCTCTTCACCCACGCCTTCTCTCTTCCTCTGCCCTTCCATTCTTGAGCTCCAGCGCCCAAGTTCTCATCTTCTCCGTCTCGAGCAAGCACTCAACCATGTCCGGATCCGGAGGTCAAGGCAAGTGGATGGCCTCCTCCGTCCAGGAGGAGGACATCGCCGAGCTTCGGGCGGCCGGGTACCTGGCGAAGGGAATCGCCCACCGCCTTCCGGCCCAGGGACAAATCGTTTCCACTCCGAATCCCAACGAGAGGGTAGTATTCATCCCTCATTTCCTCCGCGGGTTAGGGTTTCCACTCCACCCCTTCGTCCGCGGTCTGATGTTCTACTACAGGATAGACTTCCATGATCTATCCCTGAACTCCCTCCTCAACATCTCGACGTTCATCATCATGTGTGAAGCCTTCCTCCGCATCTAGCCCCACTTCGGGCTATGGCTCAAGGTCTTCAATGTGAAGCCGAAGGTGGTGGATGGCCAGCAAGCGGAGTGTGGAGGCGCCATGGTGAGGAAGCTGACCAATGTCTCCTGGCCGAAAGGCACTTTCATGGAGACTATAAAAGAATGGCAGAAACATTGGTTCTATATCACAGAACCCCGCGGCACCACCTCGGCCGCAACTGCCGAATTCAACTCTGGCGCTCCCATGCGACTCACCTCCTGGGTCGAGAAAGGCCCGAACTAGTGTTCGCCAGATGAGCTGACAACGCTGCAAACGCGTAGTCAAAGCATGGTGGATAGAGATATCAAACTCGTCGATATAATCCAGGTGATGCTAGTTCGCCGGATTCTTCCATGCCAAAGCCGAAGCCACCCTTTATGGGAGTTCAATCCGAAGAAGCACCATATCCTGAAGAGGCTCTTCGAAACCACTCACGAAGATGCCTAGAGGTTGCTTTTTAAGGGCAACGAAACACCGCCGGCCACAGGTTCGGACCGCGGGCATGACATCAACCACCTCGCCAATGAGGTATATCATTCTTACTGCATCCCTTACTTCCTTGTTTCAAGGATGATGTCTAAGCTTTTATCGTCATCGATTCTTTAGGACTGGATGGAGAGGGCGAAGCGGATCCAATGTCCGGCCCTGGTGCCTGAAGAACCAGTCATCCCATGTTTAGCAAATATGCTGGTACCGGCGCCCTACAAGGCGTCGGAGAAGAAGGCCACAGGGAAGGCCAAGGGGGTCCGGAGTGGCCCCTGCCACAAGGGTGCTTCGGACGCAATGTCTGAAGACAAGACTCCTTCCTCCACCGCCAAAGACGACGACGACGAGGAGAAGGAGGAAAACAACCCTCCCCCTGATGAGGGGAAGAAGAAGAGGGCAGCCTCCACCATTCTGGAGGCGGAGGCGCCCAAGAAGGGGAAAGGCCCACTCATGGGCAACTCCACATGGGACGTTGAAAGCAGTCCGGAGCAACGCCCCAGCGCTAAGCCGCAGGCCACATGGTAAGTGCTAAGACTTACATCCGCCCATAAAGTTTCTCCTCCTCATTGTATTGATATGATTGGTTATGTTATTATAGTCCGGCCCACAACAGCTCCCCGTGATCCTTGTCAGGAGGCTCGCTGGATTCCAAGGCGATGGCCAGCGATTCACCGCAAGCGCTCACTCCCCCCAGGCCAAGGACGATGCGGAGGTGCTGTCCTGAAGGACTGTTCCAGGCGGGGGAGAGGCTCAGGAGGCGCCAGAAGGCGAAACCCTCGTTGCCGGACACCAAGGGGAATCAATCCCCATGTAGACTGGTGGGGAGGGCCGTATTCAGTTCGGCCCTCAACCGGACTCAATTCCAGAGACTGATATGGCTCCGGAATCTGACATGCAACCTCCTTCGAAAGAAGGGGGATGCATATTCCGCCGGTGACCCCTGTCCAACCAGGGGCACCGGATAATCTGCTGGAGGCACTACGAGGCGCTTCCATTATGGATGAGCACCGTGTCCTTATGGGCATGGTAATTGAAAGGGTTCAGTCCACCAAGAGTGGACTAACCGAAGCCTGCAGCAGCCTGCTGACAGGTTTTGAGGTAAGCGACGCAGAAAAGAGAAATTCCCAATGTAGACAGTAGCCCCTAAGACACTGTCCGGTGTTTGGAAAGAGAAAAGCTAGATAGAGGATCAATCTCCTATTGCAGGAAACTAACTAAAATTTTCTGAAATGTAAACACAGGCATCACTGTCGGCTGCAGCCTCGCATACTGTTGAAGTCTCCGGACTGAAGCAGAAACTGGCGAAGGCTGAGGAAGAGCTAGGCCAGGTGAAGAGGCAGCTCCAGGAAAAACAAGGTAAGTAATAACCTGTTATGTATTCGAAAAAAGGAAAATGATATACAATGACCGAAATGCCATGACGTGTATAGAGGCGACGGTCGAGGTCGAGCCCTGAAACAGGCCCTGGTTGAAGCCGAAGGGAAGGCTGTCAAGGAGCAAACCGCTTAGAAGAAGCTCAAGGCCCGGGTTAACGAGGTCCAACAGGAGCTCGAGGACGCGGTGAAGAAGTGCGAGGCCTTGGAGCGCGATGCGTCGGTTCAAGAGACTGAACTCGCCAAGGCTCGACAAAGTGTGGAGGCAGCCCGAAGTGAGGCCCAGGGCGCCCTCCAGGAGATCTAGGAGGCCAAGAAGATCGTGGCCGGTAAGGCATTCAATATGCAAAGCAAGAATGTGAAGATGAAATATCATTTACTAACTCGGATTCGGAGTTCTCCAAGGGCTTTTACTGATCTGCCACGCAGTGTGGCTGACGCCGCAGAATTCTTCCGAGGCGAACAAGAGAGCTCCACGGAGAAGCTGTTCTGGTCGCAATATCTTGCGCCAGAACATCCGGTGTCGATCAGCTAAAACAACTGGTCGAGCTGCATAGGTCGGCCGAACTGGCCATGAAGGATGTAATAATCCGGTTGTGGCCAGCCGAAGCTATACTCGACAGTTACTTCGGCCTCGTGAAGCGACTAATGGATGCCTATCCCCGGCTGGACGTCGTCAAGCGGTCCGTATGCATCAAGGGCGCACGTCTGGCCTTCTCCAATTGCAAGGTCTAGTGGGCGAAGCTTGACGCTATCAAATTAGCGACTGGGGGGCCACCAGAGGGCAAGGAGCACCGCACACCCGAGCAATACTTCGGTGATGTCTTGGAGGGGTCCCGCATTGTTGCGGATCATTGTGCGAAAGACACTATCTTTGAATGAATGTATTCGAGCTCCCTCTACCTTGTATGATAAAACAAAGTGATTGTGCAATATAATGCTTGTTATGTTTTTAAATTTTTACTTCCTGTGCGGCCGTGTTGTATGAAATCTGAGGGTTAACCAATCGTCGGCTTCTGCCCCCACGTAGGTAGTACGGGGTGTTCGGGATGGAATCTAAACAATCTTGATCCAATTAGATGGTCCTTGAAGGAGTTGTTTAGCGCAACGAAGCAGGCAACCAGACTATGCGGCTGTAACGCCCTCACTTAGCCATAGGAGTTCGACAATAAAAACATGGGCGCAACCCCTAGTATCCGAACTAGAGTGCTATGCGCGTCTGATCGGGAAGTACCAATCCTTCGCGTAATGCGGAAGAAATCTCCAACGATTTGTAACCTTCGAACAGCTGACCGGCTCTCGCCGCATCATGGCAGTTAGTTTTTGGCTTTCTCTATTGAGGTGCTCCTTTGGATAAACCGAGGCACAATCACAGTATTTCTCCCTTTACTACCTTAGCCGATATAGCGGAACGTAAGGTAGCAAGCACAGGAGCCAGGCAGCCCAACTATTGACCAAAGACATGATTCAGAGCCAATGCATATAATGCTAAATTCGGGGTGCCGAACTATACTTATAAAAAGTGTTCGGACTTTTGTTGCTGTAATGTAGGGTGCTATGAAGCCCTTGGCAAACATCAAACATACCAAAGTGTACGGGTGCTACCTGATAGGACTATCCATAGGGGAGCTGAAAAACAAGAAGAAAACATAAAAGGTACGAAGGTAAAAAGCCGGGGTCCTAAAGCTCCAGCCGCAAACTGTTCTAATTGTAATTTAATTAGTACGTCAAGGCGCATTGATACAGGTAGTGAGATAAGACACAGGCAATTTGACATGCCAAAACCAAGGGAGAGCTGGATGTGGGTCCTGAAAAACAGGTAGAGTTATCGTTAACGGAATCACCTAAAAAGTCCCTATGTCTGTGTTTCTCGCCGTCTTGGTGTGTTTATCCTTCAAGAGGGCCGATGACCAGTCCACTAGATGGGGCCTGTGGGATTGAGACCTGCAAAGGAAACAAGTAAAAGTGAAAGTATGTGTGTATCCGATGTCGGTTGAGCTGTACTATGGACCACAAGCTAGCTATGCCTCCGTTGATGCCCATGGGATTTTGAGTGCGTAGTTATGTACGCGCGGCACGAATGCCGCCACCTTATCGGGACTGAGACGGAGGCCGGATTGCTAGTCGAGCTCCTGACGAGCCGAGCTCTCCTGCTGCAGAGTAGTTCGGACCCTCTTAACGGTGTTCGTGGGCTCGGCAGCCGAATTAAGGTTCTGCTTGAGAAGGCCGCTCTGTACTTCTGCTGCTAAGGCAGCTATGTGCTCTTCTGTACGGAGGGAGCGTTCCATATTTCCATTGACCGTTATGACGCCGCGCGGACCGGGCATTTTGAGCTTGAGGTAAGCATAGTGTGGTACTGCGTTGAATCGAGCAAATGCAGTTCGTCTGAGCAGTGCGTGATAGCCGCTGCGGAATGGGACGATGTTGAAGATTAACTCCTCGCTTCGGAAGTTGTCCGGAGATTTGAAGACAACCTCTAGTGTGATTGAGCCTGTACAGTGGGCTTCTACACCTGGTATGACTCCTTTGAAGGTAGTCCTAGTGGGCTTGACCCGTGATGGGTTAATGCCCATTTTTGCGCTGTATCATGATAGAGCAGATTGATGCTGCTGCCTCCGTCCATAAGGACGCGAGTCAGGTGGAACCCATCAATTATTGGGTCTAGGACCAGCGCGGCTGAACCACCATGACGGATACTGGTCGGATGATCCCGGCAATCAAAAGTGATCGGGCATGACGACCATGGATTAAATTTTGGGGCGACTGGCTCTATCGCGTAGACGTCCCTGAGCGCGCGCTTGCACTCCCGCTTGGGGATACGGGTAGCGTATATCATGTTCACCGTTTTGACCCGAGGGGGAAACTTCTTTTGTCCCCCTGTGTTCGGTTGCTGGGGCTCTTCGTCATCGTCCTTGCTTTGCGATCCCTTTTCTCTGTTCTCGGTGTTTAATTTGCCGGCCTGTTTAAAAACCCAGCAATCTCTATTTGTATGATTGGGTGGTTTGTCCGGGGTGCCATGAATCTGGCACGGACGATCAAGTATGCGGTCCAAGCTGGATGGGCCCGAATTATTCTTTCGGAACGGCTTCTTCCGCTGACCGGACTTAGAGCCACTGAATCCGGCATTGACTGATGTATCCTCGGTGTTATCACTTTTGTTTCAACGCTTGTATCTGTTGCGTCGAGACTTGTCTTTGTTATTTTTAACTTCAGGGGTGCCAGCATCGCTTGCATTGTTTTTGCTACGGGCCAACCAACTGTCCTCGCCCGCACAAAAGCGGGTCATGAGTGCCGTGAGGGCCGCCATGGATTTTGGCTTTTCTTGGCCGAGGTGGCGAGCGAGCCATTCGTCGCGGATGCTGTGTTTGAAGGCTGCTAGGGCTTCGGCATCCGGACAATCGACGATTTGGTTCTTTTTAGTTAAGAACCTAGTCCAGAATTTCCTGGCGGACTCTCCAGGTTGTTGAACTATGTGGCTTAAGTCATCGGCGTCTGGTGGCCGGACATATGTACCTTGGAAGTTGTCGAGGAAGGCTTCTTCCAAGTCCTCCCAGCTGCCGATAGAATTTTCAGGCAGGCTGTTTAACCAGTGCCGAGCTGGCCCCTTGAGCTTTAAAGGGAGGTATTTGATGGCGTGGAGGTCATCTCCGCGGGCCATATGAATGTGGAGAATGAAGTCTTTGATCCACACCGCGAGGTCCGTGGTTCCATCGTATGATTCTATATTCACGGGTTTGAACCCTTCTGGGAATTCATGATCCATGACCTCATCAGTGAAGCAATGAGGGTGTGCGGCGCCTCTATATCCGGCCGTATCGCGACGTAGCTCTAATGGAGTCCGTCTGCGGTTTTCAGCCCGCGCATGACTAAGTTTGTCACGTCCGAATAGGTGGCCGTCGTCGCGTGTTGAGGTACGCCCTCGAGATCCGTAGATTGATCTGGTATGTCCTGCTTTATTGTTCAGGTTTTGCTGGAGATCATATGTATGGCCGTGGGCTAATTTACCCCTACCTGTGCAATGAGGCGGGGCGGGCTAGTGTTCGGCGTGAGTTGCCGTTTTGTCCCGACCACGTGGTGGTCGGTCAGCCGTATCATACGATGGTGGTATGTATTCCGGTGCCTCCTCATCAAACTGAGGTAGCAATTTGTGCTTTGGGTAACTTTTGGTTGGGCGCTTGAGGCCGTATTCTTCAGGTGCTAGGACATCGGTCCATTTATCATTGAGCAGATCTTGATCAGCTTGAAGCTGCTACTTCTTCTTTTTGAGGCTCCTTGCAGTGGCTATGAGCTGGCACTTGAAGCGCTCCTGCTCAAGAGGTTCCTCATGCACGATGAAATCGTCGGTGCCAAGGTTCACCTCATCCTCGGAGAGCGGAAGATAACTTCCATCCTCTGAGTCTTCGTGCGTGGCCTGTTTACCAAGGCTAACCTGCCCATCTTCCCGTTCATCTTTTTCATTAGCTGTTTCAACGGGGTCTTCGTTGTCTTCGGCACCTTCTGGAGTGTTATCTTCTCCCGTGCCGATGTTTCTGTCTTTACTGCGGCGTGACTTACAGCGGCGCCGCTGACGCCGGCGCTTGGATTGTATTTCAAAAGGTTAATCCTTAGCTAGATCTTCCTTGTCATCGCCGTTGTTCTCCTTTGGTGCATCCACCATGTATACATCGTACGAGGAAGTGGCCGTCCAGCGTCCGGTGAACGGTAGGTTCTGGGCCTCTTCTTCTCCGGCATTATTGTCCATACCGTCGATGTCCTCGGAGTCGTAATTAAGTGTGTCGGTTAAATCCTCGACCGTGGCTATGAAGTGGGTGGCGGGTGGGGATCAAAATTCGTCAGCCCCTAGTTCGGACCGGATATAGTTCCGTTGTGAGTCCTCCACCAAGGACATGTTCTTTAATGAGTTTAGCATGCATGTCGCCCAAAGGCGAGTGCTGGAAGATGTCTGCGGAGCTGGATTCGAAGATTGATAAATGCTCAAGTTCGGCGTCCGCGGGCTCACATAGTTCGGAACTTGCAGCCGAAAACGAGTCCGGAGTTTTGGTGGCATGGGCATCGTGTGAGATCAAGTCTATGTGCGGCTCCAACACCATGGAATCTGTGGCCTCCGTGGTGGGGTCGATCCTCCTGTCCTCGGATGGCGCAGTCTGCTCTGGATCTAAGGCTAGAGCGGTTATGGGAGCTGTCTCCTGGATGCATTCCGATGATAGATTTAGGTCATGTCCCTCAGGGTGACTCGGAGTGGCAGCCGCGGTCTCGAGTCCGGCGAAGATCAAGTCTCCACGGATGTCTGCAACGTAGTTCAAGCTCCCAAATCTGACCTGATGGCCAGGGGCCTAGCTTTCAATCTGCTCCAGATGGACAAGCGAATTGGCCCACAAAGCGAAGCTGCCGAACACGAAGATCTGTCCGGGGAGGAAAACTCCCCCTTGGGCAGCATCGTTGTAGATGGTTGAAGGAGCCATCGAACCTCTGGATGACGGCACAGTGGAACTCTTAATAAAAGCACCAATGTCGGTGTCAAAACCGGCGGATCTCGGGTAGGGGGTCCCGAACTGTGCGTCTAAGGTCGATGGTAACAGGAGACAGGGGACACAATGTTTTACCCAGGTTCGGGCCCTCTCTGTGGAGGTAATACCCTACATCCTACTTGATTGATCTTGATGAATATGACTATTACAAGAGTTGATCTACCATGAGATCGTAATGGCTAAACCCTAGAGGTCTAGCTTGTATGGCTATGATAATGTCTCTCTTCCTCCAGACTAAGTCCTCTGGTTTATATAGACACCGGGAGGATCTAGGGTTACACAAAGTTGGTTTACAAAAAAAGGAATCTACATATTTAGTCGCCAAGCTTGCCTTCCACGCCAAGGAGAGTCCCATCCGGACATGGGTGTAGTCTTCGGTCTTCGTATCTTCACAGCCCATCAATCTGGCCCATGGCTAACAGGTCAGACGCCTGAGGACCCCTTAGTCCAGGACTCCCTCAGCGACCTTCATGGATCTGGAGGCAGAGGCAGAGGCGTCTAAGAAAGGGAGGGTCTCCCTTGCGGACAATTCCGAATCGGACACCGATAGCAGCCCTGAGTGGCATCCGAGGGAGAAGCCGCTGGCCGGATCATAAGTACTCAAAGACACTTACACACATATATATCCAGCTCCTTTACTTCGTGGCTTTAACATGTTGAATCATGTGCTGTAGTACGACTCTCGTCCACCTCCAGCGATCCTCATCTTCAGGGAATTCACTGGATCCAAATGTGATGGACAACGGGTTGCCTCCGCCGGCCTCCTCCCACTAGACTACGGACGACGCCAAAGTGTTGTCCTGAAGGACCCTCCTAGGCCAGGGAGAGGAACATGAGGCCGTCAAGGTGGTGCCAGAGGGTCATACCTTGGCCGCCGGACACATGGGGGAGCAGACCCCCCTAGAAACTGGCGATGGGGGCCATACCCAATTCGGCCCCCAGCCGAATACTATTCCGGAGGCCCGTACGGCTCCGAAGTCAGGTAAGCAGCCTCCTTCGAAAGAAGGAGGTGCACCTATTCTTCCAGTGACCTCTGTCCATCCAGAGGCACCGGATTCTCTACTAGAAGTGCTTCAAGGTGCTTCTGTTGTAGAAGAACACTGTATCCTTATGGGTATGGTGGTTGAGAGGGTTCATCCTGCTAAGAGCGGACTAATCGAAGCCTGCGCCAGCCTTCTAATAGGCTTTGAGGTATGTGACGTAATTATGCAAAAAGAATGTCGTAGTACAGATAGTAGTCCCTGAGACTCTGTCCGGTGTTCAAAAAGAAAGGCCGGACAGAGGATCGAATAATTTTCGCAGGAGACTAATCATATATGTCTATGTGAATAAGCAGGCGTCGATGCTGGATGCGACTTCCCATTCTGCCGAAGTCTCCAAACTGAAATAGTCTAGAGCAGGCCGATGAAGAGCTCGACCGTGTCAAAAAACAACTAGAGGACAAGCAAGGTATGCAATGGCCTATTCAGATCTAAAATGATATGAATTGTTTGTGTTGATTATGTTATTATGATGTTTCATAGGAGCTGCGGCCGAGGTGGAGTACCTCAAGAGCACGCTGGCCGAGGCCTAGAAGAAAGCGGAGAAGGAACAAGCCGCCCGCAAAAAACACGAGCCAAGGGTCGGGCAGGTTCAGCAGGAGCTCAAGGACGCCATAAAGAAATGCGAGTCCTTGGAGCGCAAGATTGCGGACCAAGAGTCCAAACTTGCTAAGGCCTGCCAAAGCGCACAAGAGGCCCGGGTTGAAGCCCAGGGCGCCCTCCTGGAAATCCAGGAGGCCAACCAGATTGCAGTGGGTAAGGCCTTTATTATGCAGAGCAAATTTGTGAAGAAAAGGTACCTCTTACTGACCCGGATTTGGAGTTCTCCAGGAGCATTTGTGGATCTGCCTCGTTGTGTTGCTGATGCTGCGAAGTTCTTCCGAGCCGAAGAGGGGAGCTCAATGGAGAAGTTGTTCTGGTCGCAATACCTTGCGCCAGAGCATCCGGTGCCCCTTAGCGATCAGCTGAAACAGCTGACTGAACTGCATAGAGTGGCTGGATTGGCCATGAAGGATTTGATAATATGTCTATGGCCTGCCGAAGCCATGCCCAGCAGCCACTTCGGGCTAGTGAAGCGGCTGGTCGATGCCTGCCCTCGGCTTGATGCCATAAAGCAGTCGGTCTGTATTGAAGGTCCGCAGATGGCCTTCGCCCGTGTCAAGGTATAGTGGGCGAAGATGGACGCCGTCAATCTTGCGACCGAGGGACCGCCTGTGGGCAAAGAGCACCGAATGCCCGAGCGGTATTTTGATGATGTCCTAGAAGGATCCCACATTGTAGAGGGCCAGTGTGCGAAGGATATTATTTTTGAGTGAATGTATTCGTGTTATCCGGTCATGTATTATGGAACAACGCCTATATGTAATATATTATTTTTGTTTGAAAATATTTCCTCCTGTGTGGCCATTTTATTAAATATGAGAGTTGGCCAGTGTCGGCTTCATCCCCCACGTAGGTAGTACGGGGGTTTTCTGGTTGGAACCTAAACACACTTGACCCAAGAGTTTGGTTCTTGAAGGAGGTGTTTCGTGCAGCGAACCAGGCAATCAGACTATGTGGCTTTATCACCCTCACTTAGCCATAGGAGTTTGACAATAGGAGTGTAGGCGCAACCCCTAGTTAGTATTTGTTTATCCGGACTAGGGCGTTGTAGACACCTGATCGGGTGGAGGCCAATTCATCGCTTGATGCGGAAACAATCGCAAGAGATTTATGTTTAGCCACCGAATAGCTGACCAGCTCTCGCCGCATCATGACAGTCAGTTTTCGGCTTTCTCTACGGAGGTGTTTATCCAGATAAACTAGAAACACAATTGCAGTAGTTCTCCCTTTACTACCCTAGCTGATAAGACCGAACGTAAGGTAGCAAGCACAGGAGCTGGGCAACCCAACTATTGACCAAAGACATGATTCGGAGCCGATGCATATAATGCTAAATTCAGGGTGCCGAATTATACTGTAAAAAGTGTTCGAACTTGTTGCAAACGTATGGAGCGCAATGGAGCCCCTGGCGAGTTAAGTCGTACCAAAGTGTACGGGTGCAATCGGTAAAAATAGTGAAATATAATGAAGGAGTAAGCCAGTGCCACATATGTTGGGCTGCAAACTGTTTCCATTATAATCTGATTGATATGTTAAAGCGTATTTGTACAAATAATGCGATAAGCGACATGGCTATTTAACATGCCAAGACCAAGTGGAAGCCGCGTGCGGGTCCTGAAAACAGGCAAAGTGACCGTCAAGAAGATCATCTAGATATCCTGCCACATGTCTATGCTGCTTGCCTCCTTGGTATGTTTATCCTTTGAAAGGATCGATGATCAGGCCGTCATGAGGGGCCTATGGAAAAGAAACCTGAAAGGGATAGAAAGAAAAGGGAAAGTATGAGTGCCCCTATAAGGTCGAGCTGTATTGTGGACCGTGATCGAGTTATGCCTTCGTCTTTGCCCATGGTATTTTTAGTGCGTAGTTATGTACGCGGGGTATGTACACTGCAATTCAGCCGGGACTGAGACGGAGGCCGAATTGCTATTCGAACTCCTAACGAGCAGGACTGTCATGTTACAGAGTAATCCGGACTCGTTTAATAGTGTCTGGGAGCTTGGTCGCTGAATTGATGTTCTGCTTGATAAGGCTGCCCTGTACTTCCGCTGCCATGGCCGCGGTGTGCTTCTCGGTGCGAAGGGAGCGTTCCATGTTTCCGTTGACTGTTATGACACCGCGTGGTGCGGGCATCTCGAGTTTGAGATAGGCATAGTGTGGCACCGCATTGAAGCGAGCAAATGCAGCTCGTCCGAGCAGTGCGTGATAGCCATTGCGGAAGGGGATGATGTCGAAGATCAAGTCTTCGCTTTGGAAGTTGTCCGGCGATCCAAGGAAGACTTCCAATGTGATTGAGCCCATGCAACGGGCCTCTACACCTGGTATTACTCCTTTAAAGGTAGTTTTTGTGGGCTTGATCCTTAATGGATCGATGCCCATCTTGTGGACTGTGTCCTCATAGAGCAGGTTAAGGCTGCTGCCACCGTCCATGAGGACTCGCGTGAGGTGGAATCCATCAATGATTGGGTCGAGGACCAGTGCGACTGAGGTGCCGTGATGAATACTGGTCGGATGGTCCCTACGATCGAAAGTGATCGGGCAAGATGACCATGGATCGAATTTTGGGGCGACTGGCTCTATCGCATAAATGTCCCCGAGCGCGCGTTTGCGCTCCCTCTTGGGGATATGAGTAACATATATCATGTTCACCGTTTTGACAGGGGGGGGATTTATTTTGTCCCCCTATGTTCGGTGGACGGGGCTCCTTGTCTTCGTCCTGACTTGGCGACCCCTTCTCCTTATTCTCGGTATTTAACTTACTGGCCTGTTTAAAGACCTAACAGCTTCTGTTGGTATGATTAGTGGGTTTATCGGGGGTGCCGTGGATCTGACATGGTTGATCAGGTATTCGGTCCAAGCTAGATGAGCCCGGATTACTTCTTTTAAATGGCTTCTTCCACTGACCGGACTTGGAGCCACTGAATCCGGCGTTGACCGCCGTGTCATCGGTATTGTCACCGTTGTTTCGATGCTTGTGCCTGTTGCGTTGGGGCTTGCCGTTGCTATTTCTGGCTTCAGAGGGGCCAGGTTCGCTTGCATTATTGCTGCTACGGGCTAGCCAACTATCTTCGCCCGTGCAAAAGCGGGTCATAAGTGCCATGAGGGCTGCCATGGACTTTGGCTTTTCTTGGACAAGGTGTCGGGCGAGCCATTCGTCACGGATGCTATGCTTAAAGGCCGCTAGGGCTTCGGCATCCGGGCAGTCGACGATCTGGTTCTTTTTGGTTAGGAACCTAGCCCAGAATTTCCTGGCCGACTCTCCAGGCTGTTGAACTATGTGACTTAGGTCATCGGCATCCGGAGGTCGGACGTATGTACCCTGGAAGTTATCGTGGAAGGCGTCTTCCAAGTCCTCCCAGCTGCCAATGGAGTTTTCTGGCAGGCTGTTTAACCAGTGCTGAGCTGGTCATTTGAGCTTTAGTGGGAGGTATTTGATGGCATGAAGATCATCGCCGCTAGCTATATGAATATGGAGAAGAAAGTCCTCAATCCATACTGCGGGATCTGTTGTTCCATCATATGATTCGATATTCACGGGTTTAAAACCATCTGGGAATTCATGCTCCATTACTTTGTCAGTGAAGCAGAGGGGGTGTGCGGCGCCTCTATATCGGGCCAAGTCACGACGCAGCTCGGATGGAGCCCGTCTGCGGTTTTCGGCCCGGAGGTGGTTATGCTTGTCGCACCCAGCTAGATAGTCGTCCTCGCGCGTCAGGGCACGCCCCCGTGATCCATAGATCGATCTGGGATGACCTGCTCTATTTTCCAAGTCTTGCCGTAGGTCGTACGTATACCCCCGAGCTGTTATGTCTCTACTTTTCCAGCGAGGTAGTACGGGCTGGTGTTCGGCTTGAGTTGCTATTTTGTCACGGCCACATGGTGGCCGGTCGTCCGCGTTACGTGCTGATGGTATGGGCTCCAGCGCCTCGTTGTCGAATTGGGGTAGCAGCTTGCGCTTCGGGTAACTCTTGGTTGGGTGCCCGAGGCCGTATTCCTCGGCTGCCAGGACATTAGTCCACCTGTCATTGAGCAGATCTTGGTCAGCTCAAAGCTGATACTGCTTCTTTTTCAGGATCCTTGCAGTGGCTATTAGCCGGTGCTTGAAACGCTCCTGTTCAATGGGTTCCTCAGGTACGATAAAGTCTTCATCGCCGAGGCTCACCTCATCCTCGGAGAGTGCAAGATAACTACTATCCTCCAAGTCTTTGTTTACAACCTGTTCATCAGGGCTAATTTGGCCATCTTCCCGATCGTCCTGTTCGGAAGTTGGCTCGACGGGGTCTTCTTGGTCTTCGGCGTCGTCCGGAGTATTGTTGTCTCCAGTGCCAGTATTGCTGTCTTTTCCACAACGTGATTTAGAGCGGCGCTGCTGACGTTGGCGCTTTGGTTGAGTCTCAGGAGGTGTATCCTCAACTGGGTTTTTCTCATTATCGCTGTTACTCTCTTTGGGTGTATCCACATGTACACGTCATACGAAGAGGTGGCCGTCCAGCATCCGGTAAACGGTGGGTTTTGGGCATGCTCTTCTACGTCATCGTCGTCCATACCGTCGATGTCTTCGGAGCCATAATCGAGCATGTTGGTTAAGTCCTCGACAGTGGCTATGAAGTGGGTGGTGGGTGGGATGTAAAATTCCCCGCTCTCAGCCCCTAGTCTAGGCTGGGCGTAGTTTGGACGTTGCCCCTCTGTAATGACGAGGGATCGCATTAAGTCAAGAGCCTCGTTTAAAGGCAAGGTTCGGCCAGGGAGAAGAGAGTTCGTGGAGTGCGGCGGGAAGTAAACTCCTTGTCCGAGCTCACACGATGATGACTCCGAGGGTTTGGAGCCATTGTTCGGAGAAGAGTCCGGCTTCATGATGATTGCCAGTGACGCTGTTTCCTCCGGCTCTCCCGTACTAGGCTTAATAGTCGCAGAGAGTCCGGCGGGCTCGGGAATCCCGTCTTCGTACCTAGTGACACTCTTCGAAGTTAAGGCCAGAGCGGAGGTTGGGGTCATGAACCCTTGGAAGATCAAGTCTCCTCAGATATCAGCGACATAATCCAGATTTCCAAAACTAATCTGGTGACCTGGGGCATAGCTGTCGATCTGTTCTAGATGGCCAAGTGAGTTGGCCCGCAGTGCGAAGCCGCCGAACACAAAGATCTGGCTGGGGAGAAAGACCTCCCTCAGGGCTGCATTGTTGTAGATGACTGATGGAGCCATCGATCCTTTTGACGACGACACAGCGAAACTCTCAATGAAAGCACCAATGTCGGTGTCAAAACCGGAAGATCTCGGGTAGGGGGTCCCGAACTGTGCGTCTGAGGATCGAAGGTAACAGGAGACAGGGACACGATGTTTACCCAGGTTCGGGCCCTCTTGATGGAGGTAATACCCTACTTCCTTCTTGATTATCTTGGATGGATATGGGGTTTACAAGAGTTGATCTACCTCGAGATCGTAATGGCTAAACCCTAGACGTCTAGCCTGTATGATTATGATTGCCTCTACGGACTAAACCCTCCGGTTTATATAGACACCGAAGGGACCTAGGGTTATACAAAGTCAGGTTGCAGAGGAAGGAATCTTCATATCCAAACGCCAAGCTTGCCTTCCACGCAAAAGAGAATCCTATCCAGACACGGGAAGAAGTCTTATGTCTTGTATCTTCATGGCCCACTGGTCTAGCCCACGTCACATATCCCGGACGCCCGAGGACCCCTTAATCCAGGACTCCCTCAGTTGTCAAGAAAGAATTTGGCACAACTGCATCTACAAAGCCTGGTTTGAACAAGAAGGCTCCTGCAAAGAGAGTGCCCATGTCAAAGGCGAGAGCCTCCACTCTTGAAACTTCCAAATCTATTATTGAAGAGGCTACTGGTGAGGGCAAGAAGAGGAAGGATAGGGCCAAGAAAACTATGGCCAGAGTCATAGGCAAGCCCTCTATGATGATTCGGTCTGATGAGGAGGAGGAAGAAGAAGATGATGCTGCACCAACACCTAAAGCTGAAAAGCTGATGCGGGATGCCATCAAGTCTAGGGCTGCTCCTTCAAAGCCCAAGACTGCCCCCAAAGCTTCCGCTCCAGCCCCCAAGACTGCACCAAAGAGGAGCACAAGAAATATCCCAGCTGCTGAGAAGAACAAGGCCCCAGTGCCTGAAGTTGAAGAAGAAGATGATGAAGCCCAAGTGCTCAGGAAGCTCAAGCCCAAGATCCCTAACCATGATGACAACCATCCGGTGGCTGAGAACATGAAAACCAGAAAGGATGCAGGATTCAGATTGTGGAGACAATCAGATCCATATGCTATGAGGAGAAGGACTGCTGTGAACTATAGGTTTCACACCAAGGAGCAGCGGGACTTCTATGAGACTATTCTGTTGGACAAGAAACCCATAGTATGTGACATGAAGTGGGCAAACCGGAAGTACATCGACAATAATGAAGACCAATTCCCAGGAGTGCATGAAAGTTTCAGGCTATGTGGAGTAGATACTTTTGTGGGTCAGAAACTCACCAAGTGGAATGATGAGCTCATCATGCAATTCTACTCTATAGCTCATTTCTATCCTGATGGAAGGATTGTATGGATGTCTGAAGGTACAAGGTACCAATCAATAGTTGCTGAGTGGGCCAAGCTGATAAATGCCCCTGCAGAGCATGAGGATGACATAGATGTCTATGCCAAGAGAAAGAAAGATCACAACTCCATGGCAGACATGTATAAGGAGATTCCTGACAAAGCCTTGGAGACTCACAAGATGGGCTCTATGTATTATTTGTTGTTTGGACTGGCTACTATTAACACCATATTGAGGCACACCTTGTTGCCCAAATCAGGAGATCACAGGATGATCAGAGGCCACTCCATCAATTTGCTGCAGTTATTTGATGTGCCCTAGAAGTTCAAAGTAATGAGTTTGATTGTTGAGACAATCAAGAGAACAACTTCTGACCAAAAGAGATCATGTGGGTATGCTCCACACATCCAGATGCTCATCAACTCCAAGATGGGCACAAGCACATACTTATTGGACAAGGAACATCTTCCCTTGAGGCCTGACTTTGAGGACAACACAGTTGTCATGAATGCTGATGATCCCACATCTGTGGAGGCTCAAGAGAAGAGGGAGAAAGCAAAAGCTGAGAAGGCAGCAAAGATGCCAAGTGCTGAAGAGGCTTCACAAGTGTTCCTCAAGTCAAAGAAAGATCAACTTGGATATCTTATTCAAGCAACTTTAAGGATTGAGAAAGGACTGGCCACCCTGACTCAGAATCAAGAGAGCCTGGAGAGGATCATTGAGACAAAGTTTTATGATCTTGACATGAAGATGACAGAGATGCAGACAGCCGTTGAGCAGCTCCAGGAAGAAGCCGAAGAGAGGAAAGGGAAAGCTACCACAGATGCCTTTCAGACAGTGCCTAGGGCACAGAGATCTGCAACAGTTCCTATGACAGATACAAGAGCTACTACGTCAGCACCTGCAGCTACAGCTTCGGTAGCCCCTCCTGTTGCCACTCCACCAGCTCCAACAACTTCCACAGATGCATTCATCCTTGGAGTCATCTCAATGCCCCCTCCCGAAGGTCAAGCCTAGAGAGACGCATAACACTATGCATTTTCGAGCTTTTTGGTAACCTGTTGCCAAAGGGGGACAAAGTGTATAGATCACAGGCTTCAACAGAGAGAGATTTGCTTCTTTTTGCCTTATTTGCTACTCGTTTGATACTTGTTTGTGTGCTTGCTTGGATGATACTCTATGTTTATGTGTGTGAGATACTTGTATGGTCATGTGTTTGATCATAACACTTAAATGCTTGTGGTTGAATGATGACACTATTTATCTCTCATGTATAATCATTCACTTTGCCTTGGTGATGAGTGCATATTTCATAGTCCATCATTTTGAGCGCTCCACCAAGATGTTTGTGACATGGATGAGTAACCCATGATCCTAATCGATTGTGCATTTGCATTCACAAGCAAATTTTAAATAATGCACAAATTTAGGCGGAGCTCTTGCTTATCACATACTTCTCAAAGCGACAATATATTTCACTCTTATTATCTTTGGTGGAAGCTTTGATCTATATGTTGTCATCAATTACCAAAAGGGGGGAGATTGAAAGTGCAACTAAACCCTGGGTGGTTTTGGTAATTCTTAACAACATATAGCTCATTGAACTAATACTCTTTCAAGATGATCATTTCAGAAAGTTCAACGATTGGCATGGCATGGACTAGAGATGTGGACCCATCAAAATGCTAAGGACACATATTGGCTCAAGCTCAAGTCTCTACATTTTCATTTTAGTGATCCAAGATCACATTGAGTCCATAGGAAAAGCCAATACTATTAAAAGGGGATGAGGTGTTGCTTAATGGCTTGCTTGCTCAAAATGCTTAGTGATATGCTCCAAAAGCCCTCAACCACTTTCTCATATCCACATTTGTCCCCAACCAAAAGTAAAACTCGGCCCCACCGATTTGATCTATCCAGCGCCACCGAGTTCATTTGACATAGCCATAGCCAAAAACCCTAATCAGTTCGGGCTCACCGATAGGGATCTCGGTCTCACCGAGATGGGATTGCAAACTCTCTATTTCCTTTTCATAACGTTTGGTCTCACAGAAATGAGCGATCGGTCCCACCGAGTTTGCCTGACCAACTCTGTGTTTGCTTATTACATAAATCGGTCTCACCGAGTTCATGTGATCGGTCTCACCGAGATCAGATTATGCCCTAACCCTAATGAAATCGGTCCCACTGAGTTGACATGTCGGTCCCACCGAAAATCCTAACGTTCACATTTTGAACTAAATCGGTCTAACCAAGTTTAACTATTCGGTCCCACCGAGTTTGGTAAATTGTGTGTGACGGTTAGATTTAGTGTGGAGGCTTTATATACCCCTCCACCCATCCTCCATTTGTGGATAAAGCTATCAGAACGTGCCTACGCTTCCACCATTCATTTTCTAAGAGAGAACCACCTACTCATGTGTTCAGACCAAGATATTCCAATCCAACCACAAGAATCTTGATCTCTAGCCTTCCCCAAGTTGCTTTCCACTCAAATCATCTTTCCACCAAATCCAAATCTGTGAGAGAGAGTTGAGAGTTGGGGAGACTATCATTTGAAGCATAAGAGCAAGGAGTTCATCATCAACACACCATCTATTACCTTTTGGAGAGTTGTGTCTCCTAGATTGGTTAGGTGTCATTTGGGAGCCTCTGTCAAGATTGTGGAGTTGAACCAATGAGTTTGTAAGGGCAAGGAGATCACCTACTTCGTGAAGATCTACCCAAGTGAGGCAAGTCCTTCGTGGGCGATGGCCATGGTGGGATAGACAAGGTTGCTTCTTTGTGGACCTTTCGTGGGTGGAGCCCTTCGTGGACTCGCGCAACCGTTACCCTTCGTGGGTTGAAGTCTCTATCAATGTGGATGTACGATAGCACCACCTATCGGAACCACACCAAAAATCTCCATGTCTACATTGCGTTTGCTCCCTCCAAACTCCTCCCCTTTACCTTCATATGCAGTGATTTACATTCCACTGCTATACTCTTAGATTTGCATGTGTAGGTTGATTGCTTGACTTGTGATAAGTTACTAAAATCCGCCAAGACTTAAAATTGGGAAAAGGCTAGATTTTTATTTGGTCAAGTAGTCCAATCACCCCCCTCTAGACATACTTTCGATCCTATAGTTTCCCCTCTACCCCTTTGTCCGGGGTCTCATGTTCTACTATGGGCTAGATTTCCATGATCTAGCCCCTAATTCCTTCCTCCACATATCGGCGTTCATCGTTGTGTGTGTGGCTCTTCTCCGCATCCCCCCACACTTTGACCTGTGGCTCAAGGTCTTCAATCTGAAGCCGAAGGTGGTCGACGGACAGCACGCAGACTGCAGCGGGGCTATGGTAAGCAAGCTTTCCAACGCCGTCTGGCCCAAAGGGGCATTTGTGGAGACAGTCAAGGTGTGGCAGTAGGAGTGGCTCTACATCATCGAACCCCGCGACACCAACTGGGCATCCACACCTGACTTCAGATCCGGATCCCCCACGAGACTCACCTCATGGACCGCCAAGGGCCTTGATTGGGGGTCCCATCCGGAGGTGCAGATGCTGCAAAAACACATCTCCAACGTGTTGGGTTCGAACATCGGTCTCACAAACGTGATTCAGGTGATGCTCTTTCGCCGCATCCTTCCCTGCCAACTTCGGGCCTCCCCCATGTGGGAGTTCAATTCGGAGGAGCCACGGACCTTGAAGCGCTTCTTCGGCACCACACACGAAGATATATGGAAGCAACTCTTCAAAGCCCAGAAAAGTTTGCCGATGAAGACGATAGACATCGGACTCGACATCGAGAACCCAGCCTCGCTGGTAAGCATAATTTTTCTGAAGACCTATTCGATCAATAATTCAGATATAATATATTGCCTGCCTTTCGTACAGGGTTGGACGACAAAGGTGGAGAAGATCAAGTGCCCGGCACCGCTGCCTGAGGACCCAACCAAACCCCAGCTAACAGAGATGCTGGTCCTGGCGCCCCACTAGGCGCCGGAGAAGAAGGCCAAGAAGAAGAAAGGCAAGGAGGCCAAGGGCGGCCCCGCCACAAAGGTCTTTCAAACACGGTGTCCGGAGAGACCGAAGCCCTCTCTTCCCATGAGGGAGGCGAGGAAGAAGAGGAGGAGGAGGTGGAAAGCGACTCCCCTTGTAAGGGGAGGAAGAAGAAGAGGGCGTCCTCCGAGGACCAGAAGGGGGAGGCACCCAAGAGAGGGAAGGTGATCCTCTCGGACAGTTTGGATTTAGAGTCCGAACTAGCCCCCAAGAGACCTCCTAGGGTGAAGCCCCTGGCCGAATCATAAGTATTCAGAAACATACTATTTATCTTCAGTCTTCCTGCTTCCATCATATAAGTTATTTTGTTATTTGCTTTTCAGTCCTCCCCGCAAGCTCCCGCAAACTCCATTGTCGGAGGGGAATTCTCTGCCGCCCGAGATGGCGGAGAGTGACATGCCGCCTCAAGCCCCCTTGCCTATCGCCATGGAGGACAGCAAAGTGTCATCTCGAAGGACCTCTCCTGGCCAAGAGGGGGCGAACGAGGCCGCCGAGAGAGGGGACGAGGTTAATACCTCGGTCGCCGAAGACCTAGGGGAGGCGACCCCTATGACGACCGATGGTGGGGACCCCCAACAATCTGGGCCCTAGCCGAACACCGTTTTGAAGACCAACATGGCTCCGGGATTGGAAAAGCAGCCGCCTTCAAAAGAGGGGGGAGGAGCATTAGCTCCATCGGCAGCCTCTGCTAATCCGGAGGCACCAAACGCTCTAGAGGAAGCAGTGCAAAGTGCTTCCGTGGTGGAGGAGCAACGCACCCTGATGGGTGTGATTATGGAGAAGGTTCAGTCCGCCAAAAATGGATTGAATCAATCCTTCTACAGCCTACTGACATGCTTTGGGGTATGTGATGTAATGTTCTAAAAACCTTTCATATAGAAGATTAATCCTGTATACAGACAGTAGCCCCTAAGACTATGTCCGGTATAGAAGAAACCAGACAGAGGATCCACATAGTATTTGGGAAACTAACATACTGTGCTGATATTGTAACAGGCTTCTATGTTGGCGGCAACCGCCCAGGCCGCAGAAGTTTTCGAACTCAATCGTAAGCTTCAAGTGGCCGATAAAGAAAACGACCGCATTAATAAGCGGTTCGATGAAACGCAAGGTATGCGTATGATGTTAATAACTTAGTTGTATATCAGAAGTGATATGTGTATTAAGAGGTTAACTCATAGAATGTTTTACTATGAGCACAATTGGCGTAGCTGAGGTCGAGACCCTCAAGGTGCCCTTACCCAGGCCAAGAAAGAGGCTGAGGCAGATAAGGCTGCCGCTGAGAAAGCGGTTGCAGAATTGAAGACCGAGCAAGCTTCCCGCCGCTAACATGAAGCTCGGGTGGCCCAAGTCCAGCAGGAGCTGATGGATGCCATCAGCAAATGTGAAACTTTGGAGGAGAAGACTTCGACCCAAGCGTTCGAGTTTGCCATGGCCCTTCAAGATGCCAAAGAAGCATGGGTCGAGTCCCGTAGTGCTTGCAAAGAGATCCATCAGGCGAGGCAGATAGTGGCTAGTAAGGCCTTCCTTTTGCAGAGTATCTTTGGAGGTCAGAGGTATGCTTTGCTCACCCGAGTGTGGAGTTCTCCAGGAGCATTTGCAGATCTTTCGAAGAGTGCCGCCGGTGCCGCACAATTCTTTCGAGCCCAGGAGGGGAACTCGAACGAGAAGCTATTCTGGTCGCAATTTCTCGCGCCAGAGCACCCGACGCCTCTGAACGACTAGCTGAAGTAGCTGACGGGGCTACATAGGGTGGCGGGCTTGGCCATGAAGGGCCTAATAGTCCACCTATGGTCGACCGAGCCGATTCCTAGCAGCTACTTCGGTTTGGTGAAGCGGCTTGTTGATTTTGGCCTCAGATTGATGCTGTGAAGCGCTCGGCCTGCATAGAGGGTGCCTGGATGGCCTTCGCCCGTGTCAAGATGCAGTGGGCAAAGATGAAGGCCACCGAAATGGCAACCACAGGCCCGCCCAAAGGCAAAGATCATCCGAAGCCGAAGAGGTACTTCGATGACGTCCTAGAAGGATCCCGGATTGTAGAGGATCAATGTTCTAAGGACATAATATTTGATTAACTGTGTTCGGGTTGTACAAACTATGTGATGCACCCATGCTATTATATATCTATGTTTGCGCCTTTTGTTTCAAGCAATTTTTCCTCCTGTGTGGCCGTTTATTCTTCTATTTCTGAAAGTTGCCAGACATCGGCTTCAGCCCCCTTGTAGATGCTACAAGGGTGTTCGACATAACGATGACCACACTTTATCCAACGTCTTGGTCCGTAAAGGAGGTGTCCGCAGGGTGAACCAGGCAATCAGACTATACAGCTTTATTACTTTCACTTAGCCATAGGAGTTTGACTATGGAGCTAAGTACTAGCCCCTTGTGCGTGTGCGACTATCCAGACTACGATGCCTTTCCCACATGGCCGGACAAAGACCAGCCCCTCGTATAACACGGGGTGAATCGCTAACGATTTGTAGTATAATACTTAGTCGCCGAATCGCCGACTAGCTCTCGCTTATCATGATAGCCAGTTTTCGGCTTTCTCTACTGAGGTACTTGACCAGACGAGCCAGAAATACAATCGCAGTAGTTCTCCCGTTACTACCTTAGCCGAACGAGCGGAACGTAAGGTGGTAAGCACAAGAGCCGGGCAACCCAACTATAGACCAAAGACATGATTCGGAGCCGATGCATATAATGCATTATTCGGGATGCCGAAGAGTTCCCTATAGGTGTTCGAACTTAAAATGTGCATGGCCGAATATAGCCCCCGGTGTAAAGGCCGGACTAAAGCACGTGCGGCAATCTGAAGTAGGGAGGGGATACAAATGAAAATAAAGTGAATGCCAAACACAAGAGGTGATCAACTAATTCCTTTATTCCTTGATTAATACATCGAGCCATGTTATTAAAGATAATGCCATGAATATCGAGGCCATTTTATATGCCGAAAATTTACACGACGGAAAGGTTTACACATGGCCTAAAAGTAGTGGTTTGAAGATCCCAATGACGCCCTGCTGCACGTCTGCGCCGTTTCTCCTTGGTGATGCATCCTTGTAAAGGAGGAGTATGATGGTTGCTAGAAAGAGGGACCTGGAAAAGGGCCCCTGTTCGACCATAGACCAGGTAGGTTTCTTAATGAACCTATAGTGAAAGAAAGAAAGAGGAAAAAAGATGTTTGACGTCCAAATAGGGTCAAGCCGTACTATGGACCTTTTCCACAGTGTGCCTCCGGCGCTGCCCAAGGTATTTTAAGTGCGTAGTTATGGACGCGCGGTACATATGTCGCAACCTTATGGGCCGATCGGTGGAGGAAAAACTGCTATTTGAGCTCTGGCTCCACCAGGCTCTCGCATTGTAATGCGGATCGGACTCGCTTAGCAGTGTCATGGGTCTTGACGACCGATGAGCTGTGCGGCTTGATGAGGCCGCCCTGTACTTCAGCTGGTAGGGCCGCAGTGTGCTCCTCAGTACGGAGGGAGCGCTCCATATTCCCATTGACTGTGATGATGCCACGAGGTCCATGAATTTTAAGCTTCAGATAAGCATAGTGCGGGACTACATTAAAGCGGGCAAAAGCAGTTCGTCCGAGCAGCGCATGATAACCACTGCGAAAAGGGGTGATGTCGAAGATTCTTCACTTCGGAAGTTGTCTGGAGAGCCGAATACTACTTCCACTGTTAAGGAGCCCGTGCAACGGGCCTCCACGCCGGGTATCACTCCTTTAAAGGTAGTGTTGCTAGGTGATACATCTCCGTCGTATCTACTTTTCCAAACACTTTTGCCCTTGTTTTGGACTCTAACTTGCGTGATTTGAATGGAACTAACCTGGACTAACGTTGTTTTCAGCAGAATTGCCATGGTGTTATTTTTGTGTAGAAATAAAAGTTCTTGGAATGACCTGAAAATCAACGGAGATTATTTTTGGAATATATAAAAAATACTGGAAGAAGAATCCACGTCAGGGGGCCCACACCCTGTCCACGAGGATGGGGGGCCCCTGCCTCATGTCCCCCTGACGCTCCACCGACCTCAACTCCAACTCCATATATTCGTGTTCGGGGAGAAAAAAATCAGAGAGAAGGATTCATCACGTTTTACGATACGGAGCTGCCACCAAGCCCTAAACTCTCTCGGGAGGGCTGATGTGGAGTCTGTTCGGGGCTCCAGAGAGGGGAACCCGTCGCCATCGTCATCATCAACCTTCCTCCATCACCAATTTCATGATGCTCACCGCCGTGCGTGAGTAATTCCATCGTAGGCTTGCTGGACGGTGATGGGTTGGATGAGATTTATCATGTAATCGAGTTAGTTTTGGTAGGGTTTCATCCCTAGTATCCATTATGTTCTGAGATTGATGTTGCTATTACTTTGCTATGCTTAATGCTTGTCACTATGGGTCGAGTGCCATGATTTCAGATCTGAACCTATTATGTTTTCATGAATATATGTGAGTTCTTGATTCTATCTTGCAATTCAATAGTCACCTACTATGTGTTATGATCCGGCAACCCTGAAGTGACAATAATCGGGATACTTAGGCTAGTTGTAATGGAAGTATCATAGCTAGTATCATGCATCCCAACTAGGCAATTTTAATGAGGTGTCATAGCCTTAAATGAAGAAAGAGATGGTGGAGTATCATATCATGATACCGTATCATAATAAATGCTATGCTACTTTGTGTCATGCATGACAATAAATAGAGTACTACATGATACTAATATATGATACTATGCATTAGGGAGGTACTATCATACACTAGTATCATATGCATGATACTACTATATGATACTCCCCATTACAACCAGCCTTACCGGTGATGACCGTAGTTTGAGGAGTTCATGTATTCACTAAGTGTTAATGCTTTGGTCCGGTAGTCTATTAAAAGGAGGCCTTAATATCCCTTAGTTTCCATTAGGACCCCGCTGCCACGGGAGGGTAGGACAAAAGATGTCATGCAAGTTCTTTTCCATAAGCACGTATGACTATATTCGGAATACATGCCTACATTACATTGATGAACTGGAGCTAGTTCTGTGTCACCCTAGGTTATAAATTTTACATGAGGAATTGCATCCGACATAATTCTCCATCACCGATCCAATGCCTACGAGCTTTTCATATATTGTTCTCTGCTTATTTACTTTTTTGTTGCTACTGTTACAATCACTATAAAACCCAAAAACTGCTACTGTTACTTTTGCTACTGTTACCACTACTATCATATTACTTTGCTACTAAACAATTTCCTGCAGATATTAGGTTATCCAGGTGTGGTTGAATTGACAAATCAGCTACAAATACTTGAGAATATTCTTTGGCTCCCCTTGTGTTGAATCAATAAATTTGGGTTGAATACTCTACCCTCGAAAACTGTTGTGATCCCCTATACTTGTGGGTTATCAAGACCATTTTCTGGCCCCCTTGCCGGGGAGCATAGCTCTATTCTTTGAGTCACTTGGGATTTATATCTGCTGATCATTATGAAGAACTTGAAAGATCAAAGAACCAAGATTTTTCCCTCAACTATGAGGGGAGGTAAGGAACTGCCATCTAGCTCTGCACTTGATTCACCTTCTGTTATGAGTAAACTTGCGACACCTACTACTGTTATTGACTCCGATAGGTCGCATGTTATTGATGATGCCACTTCTGCTATGCGTGATATTTATGATGAAACTACTTCTATGCTTGATACTACTATTCCACTAGGTGAATTTCTTGATGAACAACTTGCTAGGGCTAGAGAGAATGAAATTACTGAGTCTGATAATATTGATGAAAGTGATGATGAAGATTCTCCACCTAGATATGAATTGTCTGTTGTACCTGAGGGTTATGTTATGGATGAAGAAACTGCTAGAGACTTTCTTACTTGCAATGATAGAAGTGATCTTAAGAAATTATTAGCTAAGCTGAAAGAAAAATCTCTGAATGCTAGAATGAAATATGATCCTACTTATGCTACTTCGCCTATCTTTATTATAGACAAGGATTATGATTTCTCAGTTGATCCTGATATAATTACTTTGGTTGAATCTAATCCTTTCTGTGGCTATGAATCTGAAACTATTGTGGCACATCTTAGTAAATTAAATGATATAGCTACCCTATTCACTAATGATGAGAAAACTCGCTACTATTATATCCTTAAATTATTTCCATTCTTGTTAAAGGGTGATGCTAAGATATGGTTTAATTCTCTTGATCCTGGTTGTGTGCGTAGTCCCTAGGATATGATTTACTACTTCTCTGCTAAATATTTCCTCGCTCATAAGAAACAAGCTGCTTTAAGGGAAATATATAATTTTGTGCAAATTGAAGAAGAGAGTCTCCCACAAGCTTGGGGGAGGCTTCTCCAATTACTTAATGCTTTGCCTGATCATCCTCTCAAGAAAAATGAAATACTTGATATATTTTATAATGGACTAACCGATGCTTCCAGAGATTACCTGGATAGTTGTGCTAGTTGTGTTTTCAGGGAAAGAACAGTTGATCAAGCTGAATTGCTATTGAATAATATGTTGACTAATGAAAATAATTGGACACTTCCTGAACCAACTCCTAAGCCAACTCCGAACAAAAGGGGTATTCTATTTCTCAGTCCTGAAGATATGCAAGAGGCAAAGAAATCTATGAAAGAAAAAGGTATAGAAGCTGAAGATGTTAAGAATTTACCTCCTGTTGAAGAAATACATGGTCTTAATTCATCACCTATTGAAGAAACACACGGCCTCGATAACCCGACATAGGTAGTAAAGGTAAACTCTCTCTATAGATATGATAAAGCTGAAATCCCTCCTGCTAAGTTTGCTAGCCAATGTTTGGATGAATTTGATAACTTTATGGTTAAGCAAGAAGATTTTAATGCTTATTTTGGTATACAACTGAAACACAATGCATATATGATTGAACACTTGAGTGATTATATGGACAGTGTTAAAGGTGAACTTAAACTTATTAGTAAACATGCTTCTATGGTTACCCCTCAAGTAGAACAAGTACTTAAAGCTCAGAATGATTTGCTCAATGAATTGAATAGTAAAAATAATGACTTTGTTGTTAGAGTTGCAACTAGAGGAGGTAAAGGGACTTAGGAACCTTTGTATCCCGAGGGCCACCCTAAGAGAATTGAGCAGGATTCTCAGAGAAATAACGTTGATGCACCTAGTCCTTCTAAGAGGAAGAAAATGAAAAATGATAGGACTTTGCATGCTTCTAGTGAACCTATTGTAGATACACCTGAGAATCCTAATGATATTTCTATCTCTGATGCTGAAACACAATCTGGTAATGAACATGAACCTAGTGATAATGTTAATGATGATGTTCATGTTGATGCTCAACCTAGCAATAATAATGATGTAGAAATTGAACCTGCTGTTGATCTTGATAACCCACAATCAAAGAATCAATGTTATGATAAGAGAGACGTTTTTGCTAGAAAGCACGGTAAAGAAAGAGAACCATGGGTTCAGAAACCCATGTCTTTTCCTCCTAAACCATCCAAGAAAAAGGATGATGATGATTTTGAGCGCTTTGGTGAAATGATTAGACCTATCTTTTTGCATATGCATTTGACCGATATGCTTAAAATGAATCCTTATGCTAAATATATGAAATATATAGTTACTAATAAGAGAAAGATACCGGAAGCTGAAATTTCCACCATGCTTGCTAATTATACTTTTAAGGGTGGAATACCAAAGAAACTTGGAGATCCAGGAGTACCAACTATACCATGCTCCATTAAAAGAAACTATGTTAAAAATGCTTTATGTGATCTTGGAGCCGGTGTTAGTGTTATGCCTCTCTCTTTATATCGTAGACTTGATTTGAATAAGTTGACACCTACTGAAATATCTTTGCAAATGGCTGATAAATCAACTGCTATACCTGTCAGTATTTGTGCGGATGTGCCTGTTGTGGTTGCGAACGCTACTATTTTAACAAACTTTGTTATTCTTGATATTCCCGAGGATGATAGTATGTCTATTATTCTTGGAAGATCCTTTTTGCATACTACAGTGGCTGTTATTGATTGCAATAAAGGCAATGTAACTTTTCTTGTTAATGGTAATGAGCATACAGTACACTTTCTGAGGAAACAACCTCAAGTCCATAGTATCAATTCTATTGGAAAAATTTCAACAATCACTATTGGAGGTTTTGAATTTCCTCTTCCTACTGTCAAGAAGAAATATGATATTCTTATTGTTGGGGATGTGCATATCCCCGTTGAGGTAACCTAGTGTTATTCAAAAATTCTCCGGTTTCATGTTATTCGAAATGAGTTCGTTACAAGACCTGATCAACCTTGTTAGTGGATTCCTTTTGATGAGCATGAGATGGATGAATTTATAAAACACAACTCTCTGTACCCTCTTTTTACTTTCTGTTATCTATATTAAATAAAGCAAAAAACAGTAATTTCTGTCAGTTTTTTGAATTATCCGTGCAATAAAAAATACCCTGAAAATAAAAGTTCTCCAAATGCCCTGAAAATTAAATATGATTTTTTCTAGAATATTTGAGAATATGTGACACTGAGAACACATCAGGGGGAGCCATCACCTGGGCACGAGGGTCCAGGGCACGCCCTACCCCCCTAGGCGCGCCCCCTGCCTTGTGGGCCCATGGTGGCTCCCCTCCACTTATTCTAGCCACCAGACACTCCTTCTTCCTCCCAGAAAAATCACCGAGAAGCTCAAGCACGAGTTCTAGCTCATTTTGCTGCGATTTTCGATCTCCTAGCTCAAAGCTCCACTCACAAAACTGCTTTGGTGGATTGTTCTTCGGTATGTGACTCCTCCAATGGTCCAATTAGTTTTTGTTCTAGTGCTTTATTCATTGCAAGTCTTTGTTGCTTAGGTGACCCTGTTCTTGAGCTTGCATGTCAAATTTATATGGTCCCAAGTAGTTTTAATGCATGATATTGCCTCTAGGCCCTTGTAGGAGTAGTTGCTATCAATATTGTGGAGTTTGATTCACTTTTATTTCGAGTTACTAAAAATTTCAGAAATTTTCAGAAAATGATGAAGAGATTATTGAGGGGCTCTTCGAGCCGGAGTTCGAAGGATAAGTAAAGTGAAGAAGATAGACCCAAATATAATCTCCCTCACACCACGGAGGCCTCACCGACTTTCTCCACGACCAACGTGAACTGCAAGTACCTTGTTCCGCCAGAGGCCATTCACGCCTACCGAAACCCCACACCAGCTACAGAGCCAGAGCCGGAACCACAATTTGATCCGCACCAGTAGTCTGTTTATAAGTGGAATCCAGAAGAGATCGCCAACCAGTGGCACCAGGAGGATCCTTCTCAGTATGCCCCAACTACAACTTTGGATATACGCCAGGCAGCCGTGGCAGTAAACCAACTTAGCCCAAAAGCCTAAGCTTGGGGGAGTACGCACTTCTCACCGACATTACATTCCTGTTCACACACTCATGCTAGTTGTCGGTGCTCATACTTTTTCATTGTAATATCCATGCTAGTTTATTTCCCTTTTTATGCTTTCTTCTTGTGTGTTTGATAAACCTTAAGAAAAACAAAAAAAATAGTTGTAGCTTTTAGCTAGTTTACTTTTCATGCTGTAGTAGTAATAATTAAAAGAAAACCCAAAAAGATTTCTTGTTCTTCTTTTGCTTGTTGGGAGCTTTACCGTGTAAATAGTTTTGTTTCTTTTCTTTGGGGCTCGAGAGGAGAAGACCATAATGAAAATATTGAGTGGCTCTCATATGCATTATTGTTGATCTAACAAAGAGCCCATATTACATTTTCTTCTCTCTTGAATTGAATGCTTGCAGATTCCAGCTTAGTCCAATGCACGTGAACTATTGCTATTATCCACACTATTTGGTTGTGCAAGTGAAAGGAAATAATGATGATTATATGATGAACTAATTGAGATGAGAAAAGCTGGTATGAACTCGACCTCTCTTGTTTATGTAAATATAATTAGTTCATCATTCCTAATTCACCCTATTATGAAAGAAACATATTTGCAATGACAATTAGAGATTGTAGTTGCTTATGCCATGCTTAATTAGCTAGGAGTTTATAATGGTTTACCTTGCGTGCCAACATGCTATTAAAATGGTTGTGATGTGGTATGATAGGGTGGTATCCTCCTTTGAATGATTTGAGTGGCTTGACTTGGCACATGTTCACGCATGTAGTTGAAACAAAATTAACATAGCCTCTACGATATTTATGTTCATGGTGAATTATACCCTACTCATGCTTGCATTCGGTGTTGATTAACTTTAACGCATGTTCATGACTATTGTCGCTCTCTAGCTGGTCGCTTCCCAGTCTTTTTCTGGCCTTCACTTGTACTAAGCGGGAATACTGCTTGTGCATCCAATTCCATAAACCCCAAAGTTATTCCATATGAGTCCACCATACCTACGTATATACGGTATCTACCTGCCGTTCCAAGTAAATTTGTATGTGCCAAACTCTAAACCTTCAAATGAACATTCTGTTTTGTATGCTCGAATAGCTCATGTATCAACTAGGGTTGGCTGTATCTTCCATGCTAGGAAGGTTATTCTCAGGAGGAGTGGACTCCGCTCCTCACTCACGAGAAAATGGCTGGTCACCGGGATGCCCAATCCCATGCTTTATGCAGATCAAATCAAAATAACTGCAAACAAAACTCCCCCGGGACTCTTGTTAGTTGGAGGCACTCATTGTTTCGAGCAAGCCATGGGTTGATGCTTGTTGGTGGAGGGGGAGTATAAACTTTACCATTCTGTTTGGGAACCGCCTATAATGTGTGTAGCATGGGACATATTGAGATCTCTCAGTTGTTATGTTGACAATGAAAGTATACCGCTCCAAATATTATTCATATCTATCTCAAAACCAAGCTCTCGCACCTCTACAAATCCCTTCTTCCCTCTGCGAAGGGCCTATCTATTTACTTTTATGTTGAGTCATCATACTCTTATTAAAAAGCACCAGTTGGAGAGCATCGCTGTCATTTGCATCCATTACTGTTAGTTTACATTGAGTATGACTTGACTGGATTTCTTTTACCATGAATTACAATGTCTAGTCAGTCCTTGATCTTTAAAGGTGCTCTGCATTTATGTTTTGCAGTCTCAGAAAGTGCTAGCGAGACACCATCTTGTTATATCATATTATGATTGTTTTCTGAAAGTGTTGTCATCCGAGCTTTATTATTACTGCTCGCTAGTTGATTATGCTATTGATATGAGTAAACATGAGACCTAAATGTTATTGCGAATGTGGTTAGTTCATAATCTTTGCTGAAAACTAGAATGCTGGCTTTACATATTTACAACAACAAGAGGAAACAGAGTTTGTAAAAGTTTTTCTTTATCACTTTCAATTTATCAACTGAATTGCTTGAGGACAAGCAAAGGTTTAAGCTTGGGGGAGTTGATACGTCTCCGTCATATCTACTTTTCCAAACACTTTTGCCCTTGTTTTGGACTCTAACTTGCATGCTTTGAAAGGAACTAACTCGGACTAACGCTGTTTTCAGCAGAATTGCCATGGTGTTATTTTTGTGCAGAAATAAAAGTTCTCGGAATGACCTGAAAATCAACGGAGATTATTTTTGGAATATATAAAAAATACTCGAAGAAGAATCCACGTCATGGGGCCCACACCCTGTCCACGAGGGTGGGGGCGCGCCCTTGCCTCGTGGGCCCCCTGACGCTCCACCGACCTCAACTCCAACTCCATATATTCATGTTCGGGGAGAAAAAAATCAGAGAGAAGGATTCATCGCGTTTTATGATACAGAGCCGCCGCCAAGCCCTAAAATCTCTTGGGAGGGCTGATCTGGAGTCCGTTCGGGGCTTCAGAGAGGGGAATCCATCGCCATCGTCATCATCAACCTTCCTCCATCACCAATTTCACGATGCTCACCGCCGTGCATGAGTAATTCCATCGTAGGCTTGCTGGACGGTGATGGGTTGGATGAGATTTATCATGTAATCGAGTTAGTTTTGTTAGGGTTTGATCCCTAGTATCCATTATGTTCTGAGATTGATGTTGGTATGACTTTTCTATGCTTAATGCTTGTCACTAGGGCCCGAGTGCCATGATTTCAGATCTAAACCTATTATGTTTTCATGAATATATGTGAGTTCTTAATCCTATCTTGCAAGTCAATAGTTGATGATATATACCCGGGGTAGGGTCATAGGCCTGACCTATATGTCCTATCCAAGGTCACTTTCATAGAAGCAAAGAAGCTCAAGAGACCGATCAGTCGCAACAAAGGTGTCGAGTGCAATCCACTCGACCGATCAGCTACTCGGAGACCTCTCCTTCCTGAAGTCGCTCGACCAATCGACTACTCAACCATACAAGAATCCACTCGACCTATTGAAGACCAGGAGTCATCTGGAACGGCAACGGACGAGCGTTCACTCTGTAATCTTTAAGGCCATTAAGGCATTTAAGGCTGGCGTTACCAGTAACGCCTCATCTTTATGTACATTGAACCCTGTGTAACGGAGGGGAGCTGGGGTCCTGGCGCACTCTATATAAGCCACCCCCTCCTCTGGGACAAGGGTTCGCACCCCCTGTATAACACACACACATAATACAGTGGACTGCCTCCGGGCACCGAGATGTAAGGCTGTTACCTCCTTCGCGAAGGGCCTGAACTCGTAAAACTCGTGTGTACAACTTCGCCATAGCTAGGATCTTGCCTCCTCATACCTACCCCCATTCTACTGTCAGTCTTAGATCCACGACAGTTGGCACCCACCGTGGGCAGGTGTCTTAGCGACTTTTTGGTGGAGTTGTGATTTTTTTCGATTCTCATCATCATGGTTTCCGCCGGCGGACTGGCTGAGGGCCGCGAGATTTGTCTCGGCGCGCTCATTTTCGTTGCCGAAGACTCGGCTTGGCTTCAAGAAGCTCCACTCGACGTCGAGGCGCTCCCCGTCCGCGGGGCGATGCACTTTCAGGCGTGCGTCTGAGGCGTCCTTCTCTGGCAGCCGTCGACCTAGTATCGGTCAGCTCCTATGGTGTCCTCGCCCCCCGCTGTTCACCGGTGCAAGCGTTCCGATCGGTCGTGGCTCCAGCGGTGGGTGAGACACGCGGTGGCCCATCAGTCGGCCACCCCACAAGTCGTGGCAACCGAGCCCGACGAAACTCTCTACGGCCTGTTCGACTGGCTCTGTCGAGACCGCATCCGAGTGCGACAGCAGCGATCCCGTGGCGGAAATCTTGATGGTGAATGGATCATGCAGTCCTCCTGGCTTCCCCCGCGATGACGGTGGTGATGGCGGCGGCGATCCGTCGCGCGTTCATGAGGAATACCGCCCCGAGCCCCTTTCTTCGCAGCAGAGGGAAGAGCTTCGCCGCCGCAATATGGATGCGCTTCACACTCCTATCGTTGGAGAAACCCCGAGGCCCGGGCCTTGGAGGAGGCGCGCCTGGCCAACTTGGCTGAGCGCACTCGACTGGAGAACCTTCAGCATGCTCTCGATGAGTGTGCTCAGCAGTGGATCCCTGAATCCAGTCGACGACAGCTTTTTCCGCCTCAAACTCAGGTATACCGCACTCCGATTCAAAATCTCACAGCTGCAGCCTGAATAGCAGAGCCAATTCAGCCTTCCCAGTCGGAAGCTGGCAGAGGTTTGATGCAGATCCAGGCCTTGCTCCGAGCAGCCGGAGAGCAGAACACAACAGTGTCTCAGTCGTGGAATATGATTCATAGCAGGTCTGTGATGGCAGATACAGTTTAGTCGGCCCACAGCCCAAGATCTCCCCCGCGGTGTGAAGGACGCGGGCATAGGCAAGATCAGTACAGAAACCATGAGCAATATGATCACTGACTTGGCCACGATGACCGTCGTCAAGTGCCCACGCCTCCTCCGAGGAGTGGGTCATATGTGCCTCGGCGGCATGATGACAGATGCCCTCACAGCGGCGAGCGAAGAATACCAGTCGACCCAAGGGAGCCAGGCTTTTATGCGAGATCTATTCTTGTTCAAGGTCTAGTTGACAGGAACAAAGCACACAGAGAAGGCCATGACAGAGATTATCGGACAGGCAGCAGAGTGCACGTTTGAGGTCCCGAGTGTTTCAGCAGAGCCATCAGGGTCGCAGTGATTCCTCCCAACTTCAGGTTGGCGACTGAAGTCAGCAAGTTTACTGGCGAGTCTAAGCCTGACACTTGGCTTGAAGACTACCGAGTGGCTGTACAAATTGGTGGTGGCAATGATGAAGTGGCCATGAAGCACCTTCCTCTGACGTTGGAAGGCTCGGCCAGAGCATGGTCGAACCAGTTAACACCTGGCAGTATATTCACTTGGGAGGAACTCGCCCGAGTGTTTGTTAGGACTTTTGAAGGTACTTGCAAACGACCAGTGGGGTTGACAGAATTGCAGCATTGTGTGCAAAAACCAAATGAAACCCCGAGAGACTATATCCAGAGATGGATCACGTTGCACCATATAGTGGAGAATGTGTCGGATCACCAAGCAGTTTGTGCCTTCAAAGAAGGCGTTAAGTATCGAGAGTTGAATCTGAAATTCGATCGGACAGGGGATATGTCCCTGACTCGGATGATGGAGATTGCCACCAAATACGCTAACGGCGAAGAAGAAGACCGACTCCGGAGTGGCAAGCACAAAACAATCGCCCAGGAAACCGGAGGAGGGAATTCCAGTCGGAAACAGAAGCGCAAGGCCGAGCCAGCTGCTCCTAGTGAAGCCTTAGTAGTGGCTCAAGGAAAGTTCAAGGGGAAGCCCAAAGGGCCCAGGACCCCCAAGAAAGTGAAATATCAAGCCAGAAATGATGTGTTGGATTTGCCATGTCACATTCACATCAAGAAGGATGAAGAGGGTAATCTGATTTATCCTAAACATACAACTCGACAGTGCCGAGTTTTGATCCAGCAGTTCCGAGAAAAGCAACCCAATGAGAAGGAAAAGGAGTTGTACAAGGATGAGGATAAGGAAGAAGATGATGATGGTTTTCCCAATGTCAATTCCACTATCATGATTTTTGCCGATGTGGAGAGAAAAAGTCGACTGAAAGTTATCAATAGAGAAGTAAACATATTTGCTCCGGCAACACCCAGTTATTTGAAGTGGTCTCAGACTGCCATCACATTCGACCAGTCTGATCACCCAACGCGTATAGCCACCCCTGAGAGGCAAGCGTTGGTGGTCGACCCAGTTGTCGAAGGCAGTCGACTGACCAAAGTGCTAATGGATGGTGGTAGCTGCTTGAATATCCTTTATGCTGAAACCTTGAAGGGAATGGGCATTCCGATGTCCAAGCTTAGTGAAAGCAATATGAGTTTCCATGGCATTATACCTGGCAAGAAGGCTGAATCACTCGGCCAGATCGCCCTTGATGTGGTTTTTGGTGATTCCAAGAATTACCGCAAGGAAAAGTTGACATTTGAAGTAGTGGATTTCCAGAGTGCTTACCATGCTATTCTGGGTAGGCCCGCCTATGCACATTGCATGGCTCGACCATGTTACGTGTACCTCAAATTGAAAATGCATGGTCCCAGAGGAGTGATCACTATCACTGGCAATCGGCAGAAGGTAGAAGAGTGCTTCCAGAAGGGCTCAAAAATCGCCGATGCACAAATGGCAGTAGTCGAAATGCAAGAATACCGGAAAAATGCAGATCTGAGTGATTTGCTGCGCTCCAAGAAGCCTGCCACAGATTCCGCATTTCAGTTGTCCAGTGAAACCAAGCCGATTCATATTCACCCGACCGATCCTAATGCTGCTCCTACTCATATCTCAACATCACTCGACAACAAATAGGAAGAAGCGCTCATCCAGTTCCTCCGTGAGAACTGGGACATCTTTGTATGGAAACCATCTGACATGCCGGGTGTAACCAGGGGACTAGCTGAGCATCGTTTGCGAGTCGACCCAAAAGTAAAACCAGTCAAGGAACATCTTCGACGGTCCACCATACAGAAGAGAAAATAAATTGGTGAGGAAGTGGCTCGGCTCCTGGCAGCTGAGTTCATCCGAGAGATTTACCACTCTGAGTGGCTCGCCAATGTTGTCATGGTCCCCAAGAAGGACGAATCACTTCGCATGTGCATTGACTTCAAGCATATCAATCGGGCCTGCCCAAAAGATCATTTTCCTCTCCCCCGCATCGACCAAATTGTTGACTCAACTGCGGGGTGTGAGCGTTTGTCTTTTCTAGACGCCTATTCCGGGTACCATCAGATCCGACTGTATGGACCCAATGAGATAAAAACAGCTTTCATCACTCCATTCGGGTGTTTGTGTTATGTCACCATGCCATTCGGTCTCAAGAACGCTGAAGCCACATTCATGAGGATGATTCAAAAGTGTCTGCTCAGTCAAATCAGTCGGAATGTGGAAGCATACATGGATGACATTATGGTCAAGTCGTGTAAAGGTTCCGACCTGCTGGCTGACCTTGCCGAAACCTTTGCCAACCTGAGAGGGTATGATATCAAGCTTAACCCATCAAAGTGCACATTCGGAGTTCCTAGCGGAAAGTTACTCGGCTTCCTCGTTTCTGAACGAGGGATCGACGTGAACCTAGAGAAAGTTGGTGCCATACTCCGGATGAAGCACCCTATGCATGTGCATGATGTCCAGAAGCTTACTAGTTGTTTGGCCGCCTTGAGTCAATTCATTTCTCGCCTCGGTGAAAAGGCATTGCCTCTTTACCGACTGATGAAGAAATCTGACAAGTTTGAGTGGACTCCTAAAGCTGATGCAGCGTTTGCAGAACTCAAAGCCTTTCCACCCAGCCAGTGCTCGCTGCCCCAATCAGCAAAGATCCTTTACTTCTTTATATTGCAGCCACTGGACAAGTTGTCAGTATAGTACTCTCAGTCGAGCGGGAAGAAGAAGGAAAAGCCTATAAAGTTCAGCGCCCAGTATACTATGTTTCTGAAGTTCTGATTCCATCCAAGGAAAGATATCGACATTATCAGAAGCTTGTTTATGGGATTTACATGACCACGAAGAAGGTTGCACACTATTTTTCTAATCACTCCATTACAGTCGCCAGCGACGCACCATTGTCAGAAATTCTGAACAACAGAGATGCAACTGGTCGAGTGGCAAAGTGGGCGATTGAACTCCTTCCCTTGAATATCAAGTTTGAGGCAAAGCAAGCTATCAAGTCCCAGGCAATAGCAGATTTCCTCGCCGAGTGGGTCAAACAGCAACTACCGACTCAGATTCACTCAGAACATTGGACCATGTTATTTGATGGATCTAAGATGCTGAATGGTTCTGGTGCTGGAGTAGTATTGGTATCCTCCCGAGGTGACAAGCTCAGCTATATTCTCCAGATTCATTTTGATTCCTCCAACAATGAAGCTGAATATGAGGCACTTTTGTACGGGTTGCGTATGGCCATTTCACTCGGCGTCCGTTGCCTCATGGTCTACGGTGAATCGGATTTAGTGGTTAACCAAGTAACGAAGGAGTGGGACATCAGAAGCCTGACTATGACTGGCTATTGTAATGCAGTGAGAAAGTTAGAGAAGAAGTTTGAGGGTTTAGAGCTCCGTCACATACCCCGACTGAAAAATCAAGCAGCTGATGATTTGGCAAAGATATGTTCCAAGAGGGAAGCCATTCCCAGCAATGTGTTTTTTGAACATATTCATACACCTTCAGTTCAGGAAGATCCTTTCACTAAAGAGCCCCCACAACCAAAGAGTGCCACTGATCCGACTGAAGTCGAAGTCCCAGCTGTGGTCGACTTGATCATGGAGGTTTTGGTCATCACTCCTGACCGGACAGTGTCGTACATTGTGTACATTCTTAGGAAGGAACTCCCAGAAGATGAAGAGGAGGCTCGATAGATCGTCCGTCTATCCAAAGCCTTTACGGTGATAAGAGGACAACTGTTCAGAGAAAGTGTAACTGGAGTCAGCCAGAAATGCATAACACCAGAAGAAGGTCGAGTGATCCTCAATGACATCCACTCGAGGACCTGTGGTCACCATGCGTTCTCTCGGACCATTGTGGCCAAAGCATACCGAGCAGGGTTTTATTGGCCACGAGCAAATGAGATGGCGAAAGAAATAGTCAACAAATGTGAAGGTTGCCAGTTTTACTCGAACATGTCTCACAAACCTACATCAGCCTTGAAGACCATTACACTCGTTTGGCCCTTTGTCGTTTGGGGATTGGACATGCTCGGACCTTTGAGGACTGGCAGGAGCGGCTTCACTCATGTCCTCATGGCAGTCGACAAGTTCACCAAATGAATTGAAGCCAAGCCTATCAAAAATCTTGAAGGCAGTACTATTGTCAGCTTCATCAGAGAATTAACATTCAGATACGGTGTTCCACACAGAATCATCACCGACAATGGATCTAACTTCGATTCTGATGAGTTCCGAGCCTTCTGTGCTTCCGAAGGCACTCGAGTCGACTATGCTTTAGCCGCCCATCCCTAGTCGAATGGACAAGCAGAAAGAGCAAATGGATTGATTCTCAAAGGACCGAAACCCCGATTGATGCATGATCTCAAGCATGCATCAGGTGCTTGGGTCGATGAACTTCCATCAGTGCTTTGGGGATTGAGGACAACTCCAAATCGGTCGACTGGTCGAACTCCATTCTTCTTGGTCTATGGAGCTGAAGCTGTTCTACCGAGTGACTTGCTTCACAATGCACCCCGAGTCAAGATTTTCTCTGAAGATGAAGCGGAGCAGGCTCGGCAAGACGCAGTTGATCTCCTGGAAGAGGAAAGAGAGATGGCCCTGATCCGGTCGACCATTTATCAGCAAGACCTGCGTCTATTCCACGCCAGAAACATGAGGGGTCGAGCATTTCAAGAGGGAGACTTGGTTCTTCGAGTGGATCAGCAGAAACCTCACAAGCTTGCTCCTGCTTGGGAAGGCCCCTTCATTGTCACCAGAGTGCTCCACAATGGAGCGTACCATCTTTACAATGTCGAGCACAAGAAAGACGAGCCACACGCTTGGAATGCGGAGCTGCTCCGCCCCTTTTACACTTAAAAGCACTCAGACTGTTGAGATGTAATAAGAAATACCCTCTAGTTTGATTATCAAAGACACAGTTTTATAGTCTCCTAAATGATTGTTGTTCCTTTTTTATATGTTCTAAATCCCCCAGTGGGTGCCTTAGATGCGAATTTGTTTCGCCTAAGTTTAAAAAAATCCTGTCGAGTGAAGAGCAACCCTCTCACTCGGAGGCTTAGCTGCTAATCCGTTTCGCCTAAGTTTGAAAAATCCTACCGAGTGGTGAGCAAGCCTCTCACTTGGGGGCTTAACTGCAGTCCAGTACTCGCCTAAGTTCGAAAAATCCTACCGAGTGGTGAGCAAGCTGGGCTTAGCTGCAGTCCAATACTTGCCTAAGTTTCAAAAATCCTACCGAGTGGTGAGCAGGCCTCTCACCCGGGGGCTTAGCTGCAGTACAGTACTCACCTAAGTTCAAAAAATCCTACCGAGTGGTGAGCAAGCCTCTCACTCGGGGGCTTAGCTGCAGTCCAGTACTCGCCTAAGTTTGAAAAATCCTACCGAGTGGTGAGCAAGCCTCTCAGTCGGGGGCTTAGCTACAGTCCAGTACTCGCCTAAGTTTGAAAAATCCTACCGAGTGGTGAGCAAGCCTCTCACTCAGGGGCTTAGCTGCAGTCCAGTACTCGCCTAAGTTTGAAAAATCCCATCGAGTGGTGAGCAAGCCTCTCACTCGGGGGCTTAGCTGCAGTCCAGTACTCGCCTAAGTTTGAAAAATCCTACCGAGTGGTGAGAAAGTCTCTCACTCGGGGGCTTAGCTGTAGTCCAGTACTCGCCTAAGTTTGAAAAATCCTACCGAGTGGTGAGCAACCCTCACACTCGGAGGCTTAGCTGCAGTCTAGTACTCGCCTAAGTTTGAAAAATCCTACCGAGTGGTGAGCAACCCTCACACTCGGAGGCTTAGCTGCAATCCAGTACTCACCTAAGTTTGAAAAATCCTACCGAGTGGTGAGCAAGCCTCACACTCGGGGGCTTAGCTGCAGTCCAGTACTCGCCTAAGTTTGAAAAATCCTACCGAGTGGTGAGCAAGCCTCTCACTCGGGGGCTTAGCTGCAGTCCAGTACTCGCCTAAGTTTGAAAAATCCTACCGAGTGGTGAGCAACCCTCTCACTCGGGGACTTAGCTGCAGTCCAGTACTCGCCTAAGTTTGAAACACATCCCCATACGCAAGGACGACGAGGTGCAGGTCGACTGTAACCTTCTCTTCGGAGCTGCACCACAAATACAATGTGCGCTCCATCCTTATCCGCAAGGACGACGAGGTGCAGGTCGACTGTAACATTCTCTTCGGAGCTGCGCCACAAGTATAACATGCGCTCCATCCTGATCTGCAAGGACGACGAGGTGTAGGTCAACTGGGACCTCCTCCTCAGAGCTACATCTCAAGTACAAAGACTATTCCGAGTGAAGAACAAGTTCCACTCAAAGGCAAACACAAGCATACATAGAGATAAACCAAGTTCAGATAAATCCTAAGGTTCCGGACCACGGATCAAAAGTACTCGAGCATCAAACCCGAAGGAGTTTAACGATTACACGATCACTCGGCATTCTGAGGCAAATAAAGGTGGAGCATAATGTTTTTTGGTCACTCGTTAGGAGAAGGACTGGCTGGATCGCAGAAACTGTCAAGGTCTATGCTGTGTGCGATGCGAGTGACGACATCAAGGAAAGTGTCCATGAAGGACTGGAAAGTGTGCCTTTTGGTGTTAGCAACCTTGTGCTCCGCCAACTTGTCTTCTTTGATATCCTTACAGTGCACTCGAACCAATGACAGGGCAACATCAGCACCGTAGCGAGCAGATGATTTCTTCCATTCTTGCACTCGGTCGGATATTTGATTCAGTCGATCCATCAGAGACTCAAGGTCTTGAGACAGTTCCACCTGAGGCCAGAGTTCAGCATCAACCCGAGTCATCGCCGCCTTCAGACAGGCAAGATAAGCAACTGCACTGTCCATGCGGGATTCCAACCGCAGCACATTCATCGTGACGTCATCTTTGACTGGACAGTTTATGGGATCGAGATCCGTCCCGACCCGCCTAGTTTCCGCTTCAAAGTCCTGGCAAAATCTGCGCAGTCGAGTAAATAGTGAGTCGACAATATAGTAAGACCTATCAATCGACAAGAACAAGTCAGTCGAACAACAATACCTTCAAGCTTTAAGACCAGTTTTGCAGCAAGCTGGCCCAGATAAGATTCTAACTCGCCCTTCTTAGCCTTGAGGTTTCCAATCTCGTCAGTCAGCTTGTCCTTGTCTTTCTTCAGTTGCTCGACCTCCCGATTGGCATCAGATACAACATTCATCAGTTTGGAGTTCTCTTCTTCTAACTTGCCGACTGAAGCAAGCTTCTTGTCAGCAAGTGCCATTTTCTCTCGCGCCTCCTTCTGGGCAGCATCAAGATCCAGATCCTTCTTCTCTAGAGCCTGCTTCATTTTCTCTAAAGAAACAACATTCTTCAGACGAGCTTGGAGTTGACGGTTTTCACTATGCACATCTGTTCGAGTGAAGTCACCCGATTCAAAGTGACTAAAAAACACGAAAAAGTGCTAATCGTAAGATGGACAGTTGACGATTGGTTACCTCCCATGGCAGCTACTTCGTCATGAGCAGTCTTGAGGTTCTTCTTGGCCAGTTCCAGATCAAGATTGAGGCTGATTTGCTGCTTGTTCAGTGTAGAAAGTTGAGCCCCAAGATCACAAGATTTCTGCAGTCAACGTATAAGACATATCAGTCGACAGAAACAAAAGAACATCACAATGGAAGTTACTCTAAGACTACCGCCATCAAACATTCAACGGTAGTCTCGGGGACTACACCCAGTGGTTGCACTTAGCGTGCCCCCACTGGTTTGATTCAACGTCGGCATGGTCTGCCCAGCTCAAGTTTTTTTAAAAAGCGAAGAAAGTAGTTCTCAAACCATAGTCGACTGCCTGCAGTCGACCACGGTCTCGGGGACTACACCTAGTGGGTGCACTTAGCGTGCTCCCACTGGTTCTGGTTTCACTCGGCAAGGTCCGCCCAGGCCGATTGAGAAAATTCAGATTCTCAGACCATAGTCGACTGCCCGCAGTCAACTATGGTCTCGGGGACTACACCCAGTGGGTGCACTCAGCGTGCCCCCACTAGTTCAAAAACTCAATCGACTCAATCCAAGTCGACTCAAGTGGAAGACCTATACAACTTTAAGGTAGACAAACCCCAGTGGGTGATCGGATGAGAAATAAGATCAGCCGGAAATCAACTAACCTGGACATTGGTTTGCAGAGTAGCGCCAACGTTGTAGGCCACCTGACTGGCCTCGTGCACCACTTTCATCTACCCCATCACAAGATTCAACTAAAGAAGAGCTTCCTTGGCGGCACTCGGTGGGTCGTCTGGAGTTTGGTACGCAGTAAAAAGCGATGATGGCAGGGCAGTCGAAGCAGCTGCTGGGTCTGATGCGTGGAGTTGTATTGGAGCAGCAGGGGTCTAAACAGCCGACCCTGATGGGCAATCAGTCAACAGCGGGATAGCGAGAGTGATGTTGGTGCGAGCCGGATCTGTGGATCGCTCGACCGCCGTCCCAGGCATCAGTGTCGATTGAGGAACCTGAACCTCAGGCGCTTTTCTGCTCGGTCCCTTGCCCTCCGCCTCGTTTCCCTCAGAGGCATTTCTTCTTCATCATCCGGAAGCACGTCAATGTCTCGTGGAGCTGCAAAAAACAGAAAAAAAAATCAGAGATGCAACTGACGAACAATGCAATTGACAGAATAAATTCGAGTCGAGCAGACTTACTAGCTTTGGAGGTAGCCGCGTCATCGGTTTCCTCGTTGTCTGGGGCCTTGTCGATATCCATATCAGTCGCGATAGAGGCTGGGTGGAAAAGTTCACCATCCACTCGGTCAGAACAGAAGAATCAATCAGAGCAAGAAAACACGGAAAGAACATTTAACCAGAGGCAACAGGAACATCCGAGGCTTTGAGGGGTTGATCTTGGGCTGCTTGGTGACTTTCTCCACCAGCTCCGAAGTTGAAGACCGAGCGCGCTTCTGTGCTTGAGCGCTTGAGGCCACAGTCTTGTCGCGCTTACCCGCTGGATCATGGTGCTGCTTGGATCGATCTTCTAAGCGAGGCAGTGAGTCGGCTACCTCCTCGTCATTTGATTCGTCGCTCTCGTCTTCATCATCGTCGTCCGACGACTCCCAATCACCACTCTCTTCCGCGCTGTCCTCGCCCTCATGATCCTGCTCTAGAGCTTGTTCACCATTGGGCATCGAGTACATCTCTGTATAAATCTACAAGACAAGAAGTCGAGTGGAAATCAGTCGGATTCAAAAAAAAATTGGAAAATGTACCCAAATGTAATCAGTTGGAACGGCCGAACCTTGTCTGGCTGGTTACTGTCGCTGAAAGGATCGACTCTCCTGGCGCCCCTAGGGTTGTCCTTGTTTCCTATAATACTCCTCAGCCATTGGCCCACTGTTTTGGCCGGCACCTCCTCTGGATGAACCCGAGCGGTGTCGCCGGCTCCGGAATACATCCACATAGAGTGGTCACGAGCCTGGAGCGGTTGGATGCACCGACTGAGGAATACCTCCAACAAATCCATGCTAGTGATGCCTTGGTTGATCAGCTGGACCACCCTCTCGACCAGCATGGCTGTCTCTGCCTTCTCCGCGGTGGTCACTTTCAGCGGAGAGGGAGTCTGAACACGATCGAAGGAGAAAGGGGGAAGTCCAGTCTACTGGCCTGGGGTCGTGATGTCCTGGTAGTAGAACCAGGTCGACTGCTAGCCTCTGACCGACTCAGGAAGAGTCATCGAAGGGAAAGAGCTCCTCTTCCTCTTCTGGATACCCAGACCCCCACACATCTGGATAACGTGGGGTTTCTTGTCCGTCGAATTTGCTTTCTTCGCCGTTTGGGAGCGGATGGTGAAAATGTGCTTGAAAAGACCCCAATGCGGTCGACACCCCAAGAAATTCTCGCACATAGACATGAACACGGCAAGATATGTGATGGTGTTGGGAGAAAAATGATGGAGTTGGGCCACGAAGAAATTCAAGAAACCCCAGAAAAATGGCGCGGAGGAAGCGAGAAACCGCGATCGACATGGGTGGCGAGAAGAACACACTCACCCGGTCACGGCTACGGCTCCGTCTCCCCCTCCGGTAACCATGCAGCTTTATGGACGGTCAGCCCGGACTCAGCCAGCTCATCCAAATCTTCCTGCCGAATTGAGGATCGGATCCAATCGCCCTGGATCCAACCCGACAGCAGCCCCGACCGCGATGACGACCCCCAATTCATCTTCTTGCCTTTCGCCGCCCCCGTCACCTTCGCGCATTCTAGCGCCACCGTCTTTTCCTTCCCCATGGTGGCGGAGCGGCGGCGTCAAGAGCGGAGGAGCCGGATGCGGTGGACAGATTGAGGGAGAAGAAGGAGAATGGACGCACATAGTGCAAGCGCCTCGGCCTTGTCACTTTTAAAGGCCCACTTCCGAGTGGCTGACGCACGGGCCCGGGCGATCCTGTCAAATCCCTCAATAGTTGCGCGCGGGATACGTGGCGAAAAAGGTGGCATAGAAACCGAAACGTTCCTATTTATCCACCCCTCTTACGACGGCACGCTCCGCCCCGCGCGCTTCCCCGAAATTTTGAATCCCGTAAAATTCGGGATACGCCATAACCAATCACGCCAAAGATTTCACGTCAAAAACAACACTCGACAAATGACGTTACAAATCTAATCGGCAACTTCTGAATCGATCAAGGCGACTGAAACGAAGCTGAAGTTCCAACACTGGCCTCCGTTCAAAAATGAATAGTTGTGAAACACAAGAGTCAAAGCAAGATCAACTTCAACCTTCTTTTCACTCGGACCTCAATCCATTCGGGGGCTAATGATGATGACATAGACCTGGGGTAGGGTCATAGGCCTGACCTATACGCCCTATCCAAGATCACTGTCCTAGAAGCAAAGAAGCTCAAGAGACAACAGGGAGGCCCAACAAAGGTGTCGAGTGCAATCCACTCGACCTACCAGCTACTCGGAGACCCCTCCTTCCTGAGGTCACTCGACCACTCAACCATACAAGAATCCATTTGACTTATTGAAGACCAGGAGTCATCCAGAACAGCAACGACAAGCGTTCACTCTGTAGTCTTTAAGGCCATTAAGGCATTTAAGGCTGGCGTTATCAGTAACGCCTCCTCTTTATGTACATTGAACTCTTGGTAACGGAGGATGGCCGGGGTCCTGGCGCACTCTATATAAGCCACCCCCTCCTCTGGGACAAGGGTTCGCACCCCCTGTAACACACACACACACACACACACACTCACACACACACACACACATAATATAGTCGACCGCCTCCGGGCACCGAGACGTAAGGCTGTTACTTCCTCCGCGAAGGGTCTGAACTCGTAAAACTCGTGTGTACAACTTTGCCATAGCTAGGATCTTGCCTCCTCATACCTACCCCCATTGTACTGTCAATCTTAGATGCATGACAATAGTCACCTACTATGTGTTATGATCCGGCAACCCCGAAGTGACAATAATTGGGTACACTCCCGGTGATGACCGTAGTTTGAGGAGTTCATGTATTCACTAGGTGTTAATGCTTTGGTCTGGTACTCTATTAAAAGGAGGCCTTAATATCCCTTAGTTTCCATTAGGACCCCGCTGCCACGGGAGGGTAGGACAAAAGATGTCATGCAAGTTCTTTTCCATAAGCACGTATGACTATATTCGGAATACATGCCTACATTACATTGATGAACTGGAGCTAGTTCTATGTCACCCTAGGTTATAAATTTTACATGAGGAATTGCATCCGACATAATTCTCCATCACCGATCCAATGCCTACGAGGTTTTCATATATTGTTCTCCGCTTATTTACTTTTTCGTTGCTACTGTTACAATCACTATAAAACCCCAAAACTGCTACCGTTACTTTTTCTACCGTTACCACTACTATCATATTACTTTGCTACTAAACAATTTGCTGCAGATATTAAGTTATCCAGGTGTGGTTGAATTGACAACTCTGCTGCAAATACTTGATAATATTCTTTGGCTCCCCTTGTGTCGAATCAATAAATTTGGGTTGAATACTCTACCCTTGAAAACTGTTGCGATCCCCTATACTTGTGGGTTATCACTAGGCTTGATTCTTGACAGGTCGATACCCATCTTACGAACAGTGTCCTGGTAGATCAAGTTAAGGCTACTGCCGCCGTCCATAAGGACTCTAGCAAGATGGTACCCATCGATGATAGGATTGAGTACCAGGGCCGCCGAGCCTCCATGACAGATACTGGTTGGGTGGTCCCTGCGATCAAAGGTGATCAGACAAGCCAACCATGGATTACATTTTGGAGCGACAGGCTCTACGGCGTAGACGTCCCATAATGCACGTCTGTGTTCCCTCTTGGGGATGTGAGTGGCATAAATCATGTTCACCGTTTTAACTTTGTGGGGGAATTGTTTTTGTCCCCCGGTGTTTGGTGGGCGAGGTTCGTCATCGTCCTCGCTTTGAGGTCCTTTTCCCTTGTGCTTGGCATTTAACTTACCAGCCTGCTTGAAGACCCAGCGATTTCTGTTGGTGTGGTTAGCAGGCTTGTCAGGGGTGCCATGAATCTGGCAGGGTCTCTCGAGTATTTTGTCCAAGTTGGATGGACCATCCCTATTGCCTTTGAACGACTTCTTCTACTGACCGGGTTTGGAGCCACTAAATCCGGCATTTACTGTCATGTCCTCTATTTCTTCGTTATTGTTCCAACGCTTGTTTCTGTTGCGCCGTGGCCTGCTGTTGCCGTCCCTGGCCTCAGAAGTGCCGGGGTTAAGAGCTGCCATAGTCTTCGGCTTTTCCTGACCGAGGTGTCGGGCGAGCCATTCGTCACAGACGCTGTGCTTAAATGCCACTAGGGCTTCGGCGTCTGGATAGTCCATGATTTGGTTCTTTTTAATTAAGAACTGATTCCACAGTTTGTGAGCTGACTCTCCCGGTTGCCGAATTATGTGACTCAGGTCATCAACATCCGGTGGCCGGACATAAGTGCCTTGAAAGTTGGCTTGAAAAGCATCCTCTAAGTCTTCCCAACTTCCAATGGAGTTCTCTGGGATGTTGTTCAACCAGTGTCGTGCTGGTCCTTTCATCTTTAAAGGGAGATATTTAATGGCATGGAGATCATCTCCGCGAGCCATGTTAACGTGGTGAAAGCACAAGTGCTCCCTGGGTGGATTTGGTAATTAATGTCAACATATCTCTTGTTGGACTAACACTTTTACCTAGTATGTTTCAGATAAGTTCAACAATGGAGTGGCATGGACTAGAGGATGTGGAACCCCTTCAAGATGCTAAGGACAAAGGATTGGCTCAAGCTTCAAGATCAAGACTCTACATTTTCTATTTTAGTGATCCAAGATCACATTGAGTCTATAGGAAAAGCCAATACTATCAAGAGGGGATGAGGTGTTGCTTAATGGCTTGCTTGCTCAAAGTGCTTAGTGATATGCTCCAAAACCCTCAACTACCTTCCCACATCCACATATGACCTAAACCAAAAGTCAAACTCGGCCCACCGATTCTATCTATCTAGCGCCACCGAGTTTCAGATGTCATAGCCACTGCCACAAACCCTAGCAAATCGGTTTCACTGATAGGGATCTCGGTCTCATCGAGATGGGATTGTAATCTCTCTGTGTATTCCATTACCAAAATCGGTCTCACCGAGTTTGAGCAATCGGTACTACCGAGATTACAATGCAGACCCTCTGGTTAGCTTATTACCAAAATCGGTCCCACCGAGTTTGTGTAATCGGTCTCACCGAGTTTGCCTGACCAACTCTCTGGTTAGCTTATTACCAAAATCAGTCCCACCGAGTTTGTGTAATCGGTCACACCGAGATTACGTTATGCCCTAACCCTAACCATATCGGTCCTACCGAGTTGCATCTCAGTCCCACCGACAATCCTAACGATCACTAGGTTTGCTGAATCGGTCCGACCGAGTTTAACCATTCGGTCCCACCGAGTTTGGCAAATTGTGTGTAACGGTTAGATTTTGTGTGGAGGCTATATATACCCCTCCACCCACTCTTCATTTGTGGAGAGAGCCATCAGAACATACCTACACTTCCAATACACATTTTCTGAGAGAGAACCACCTACACTTGTGTTGAGGTCAAGATATTCCATTCCAACCATATGAATCTTGATCTCTAGCCTTTTCCAAGTTGCTTTCCACTCAAATCTTCTTTCCGCCAAATCCAAATCCTGTGAGAGAGAGTTGAGTGTTGGGGAGACTATCATTTGAAGCACAAGAGCAAGGGGTTCATCATAAACACACCATTTGTTAGTTCTTGGAGGGTGGTGTCTCCTAGATTGGCTAGGTGTCACTTGGGAGCCTCCAACAAGATTGTGGAGTTGAACCAAGGAGTTTGTAAGGGCAAGGAGATCTCCTACTTCGTGAAGATCTACCGCTAGTGAGGCAGGTCCTTCGTGGGTGACGGCCGTGATGGAATAGACAAGGTTGCTTCTTCATGGACCCTTCGTGGGTGGAGCCCTCCGTGGACTCGCGCAACCGTTACCCTCCGTGGGTTGAAGTCTCCATCAACGTGGATGTACGATAGCACCACCTATTGGAACCACGACAAAAACATCCGTGTCTCCAATTGCGTTTGAATACTCCAAACCCTTCTCTTTACATTCTTGCAAGTTGCATGCTTTACTTTCCGCTGCTCATATACTCATTGCATGCTTGCTTGATATGTATTGTGTTTGTTAAACTTGTGCTTAAACTCCACTTAAACTTAAGAATATTAAAAATTGCAACTTTTGGCACTTAGTGTCTAATCACCCCCCCTCTAGACACCTCTTCTCGATCCTTTCACGTGGAGAAGAAAATCCTCAATCCGTATGGCCGGATCCGTCATTCCATCATACTCCTCGATGTTCACGGGTTTGCACCCTTCCAGAAATTGGTGCTGCGTTACCATGTCAGTAAAGCACATGGGGTGTGCAACGCCTCTGTATCGGGCGACATCACAACGAAGCTCGGACGACATCTGTGTTTGGTCCTGACCCTCGAGTTGATTATGTATGTCATTCTAGGCTTGATAGCCGTCATCTCGCATGGGTGCACGTCCCTCTTGATCCATAGATTGATCTTGTCTAGCCGGCTCTATTAGTCAGATCCTAATGTAGGTCCTATGTGTATCCCGGAGCCGCTGTCTCCTTGCCGCTATGGTGAGGGGGCGCGGGCCGGCGTTCGGCATAATTAGCCGTTTTGTCCCGTCCATGTGGTGGTCGGTCCTGTTGATCACCCTGATTATATTTTGACGGTATTTCCGCAAGGGCCTCATCGTAGAACTGTGGCAGCAGCCTGTGTTTTGGGTAAATTTTTGTTGGGCGCTCAAAGCCATATCCTTCTTCGGTGACTAGGACCTTAGTCCATCTATCATTGAGTGTGTCCTGTTCGGCTTTAATCTGCTGTTGTTTCTTTTTCATCCTTCGCACGGTGGCGATGAGTTGTCACTTGAAGCATTCTTGTTTGAGGGGTTCCTCTAGGATGATGAAGTCCTCGTCACCGAGGCTGACATCCTCTTTAGAGACAGGTAAGTAGTTACCATCTTCCGAATCTTCGTGATCGGCGAGTTCTTCGAGGCTGAATTGACCTTCTTCCCTTTCATCCTGCTCGAGAGCAGGCTCCACGGGGTTTGCGGGGTCTTTGGCATTATCCGAGTATCATTGTCTCCGGTATCGATGTTCCTCTCCCTCTCTCGACGTGATCGGGAGCGACGCTGATGACGCTGGCATTTTGGTGGTTCATCGACGGGGTTATCCTTATCTAGATCCTGAGTGCCATTGTCGTCCTTCTTCTCAGGGGTGTCCACCATGTATACATCGTAGGTAGAAGTGGCCGTCCAACGCCCGGTGATGGGTGGGTTTTGACCTGATTCGGCTTCGACATCGTCGCCCATGCCATCGATGTCTTCAGAGGCATAGTCTAGCATGTTAGTTAAATCCTCGAAAGTGGCTATTAAGTGGGTGGTGGGTGGGACATAATATTCCCTAGTCTCAACCCCCAGTTCGAACTGGGTGTAGTTCAGAGGTGACACCTCCGTGATGGCGAGGGATTGCATTAAGTCCAGTGCATCGTTTAAGAGCGAGAGTTGGACGGGTGTTTGAGGAACTGCGGAAGTAGGTTCGGCGATAGAAGCTAGACTGAGCATAGAGGACGCAGACCTCAAGAGCTCCGAGTTGGTGCCTAGCAGTGAATCCAGCTTCCCGATGACAGGAAGAGTCCCGCTTGATTCTAGGTTTGCCGACGGTGTAGTCGCCTTCGGGTCTTGATGTAGGGTAGGAACCCTAACCGGCCGATCTTTCATGAAAGGAGCGGATCCCGCAAAGAACACGAAGAACACGAGGAGGGAAACGAGGGAAAACACGTGGAAAACACAAGAGAACACTCAAACCAAGTATGATCACACATGCGCTAGATCCATGAACACAAAGGAAGGTACAAGATCCATGATCAACTAGGGACGATACAAAGGTAGCCGGTCTTCTCCGAAAGGAGGTCTTGAGGTTCTTCCCGTAAAGGGGTCTTGAATCCGCTTGGGGGATCTTCTCCGTAGGAGGCGCAATCTCCGAGGAGAAGGTAACCAAGTGGATGAGCAAAGCTCTCACACGAAATATGAGCTAATCCTTTGCCACCCTAGCTAGGAGGAGGGAGAGGTCTATTTATAGTCTTAGTGCAAATGGGGGGCAAAGTGAAGGGGTACATGGGCCTCAGCCCGCAACTGGACACAACCAGGTATCGGACATCCGTTGGGGACCGGCCGTCCGGTGTCTCATGGGCGGCCGGACGTCCGATGGCTGCAGGTCGTCCGCTCGTTCTGGCTCGGATGCTGGTGTAGCAGATTTCCGGAGGGGCCGGTCGTCCGGTCGCCGTACTCCACTGGTGCCGGTCGTCTGCTCGTTTGGCTCGGGTGCAGGGGCACCTGTCGTCTGGTACGGGCTGGACGTCCGCTCGCTGGGGTTCGGCTGGAGCTTCAGGCTCCAGACGTCCGGTCCCGGCCGGTCGTCCGGTGGCTAGGACTTCTTCTCCAGCTCTCCTTCTTCTCCGTCTTCACACCCATCTTCCTCTTTTGATTCTCCTTGCTCCTTGGCTTCTTCATGGCCAACTCCTTGATACCTGAGTATGCATCAAAGTGGAAATGTGAGAGGAGAGATGTCACCTCAGTTTCGAGAGCTCTTGCACGTGCTCGTGTCATAGGTCCATCTGGTGTCATAGGAGATGTAGTTGGGTCCATGGGGATGACCATGGGATGCTCCGCATCAGGTCTCCGGCTAGAAGCTCCATGATGGGAGAGAGTCTGGCGGGGTTCACCCTCCCGTCTTCGGACGAAGTAGTCCGGCCTGGATCTAAGGCCGAGGTAGACATGAGTGTCGATCCCTGGACGAGATCTGATAGTAGATCTGAAGGGCCTCCTCCGTGTGAGTGGGGAGCGGCGGCCGAAGCCGTGAACCCCTCAAAGATCAGGTTTCCTCAGATACCAGTGACGTAGTTCAAACTTCCAAAACTGATCTGGTGACCAGGGGCGTAGCTGTCGACCTGCTCGAGGTGACCGGTCGAGTTGGCACGTAGCACGAAGCCACCAAACACAAAAAGTTGACCAGGGAGGAAAGTCTCCCCGGAGATGGTGTCATTGTTGCAGAAGAGGCGAGCCATCGATTCTTCTGTTGACAACACAACAAAATTCTCAATGAAAGCACCAATGTCGGTGTGAAAACCGGAAGATCTTGGGTAGGGGGTCCAAGCTGTGTATCTGAGGATCGATGGTAACAAGGGACACAATGTTTTACCCAGGTTCGGGCCCTCTTAAAGGAGGTAAAACCCTACGTCCTGCTTGATTATATTTGATACATCTCCAACGTATCTATAATTTTTGATTGCTCCATGCTATATTATCTACTGTTTTGGACATTATTGGGCTTTATTATCCACTTTTATATTATTTTTGGGACTAACCTATTAACAGGAGGCCCAGCCTAAAATTGCTGTTTTTTGCCTATTTTAGGGTTTCGAAGAAAAGGAATATCAAACGGAGTCCAAACAGAATAAAACCTCGGGAACGTGATTTTCTCGCCGAACAAGACCCAGGAGACTTGGAACCTACGTCAATAAACAAAGGAGAGGCCACGAGGTAGGGGGCGCGCCTACCCCCCCCCCCCAGGCGCGCCCTCCACCCTCGTGGGCCCCCTATTGCTCCACCGACGTACTCCTTCCTCCTATATATACCTACGTACCCCCAAACGATCAGATACGGAGCCAAAACCCTAATTCCACCGCCACAACTTTCTATATCCATGAGATCCCATCTTGGGGCCTGTTTCGGAGCTCCGCCGGAGGGGGCATCGATCACGGAGGGCTTCTACATCATCACCATAGCCCCTCCGATGAAGTGTGAGTAGTTTACCTCAGACCTTCGAGTCCATAGTTATTATCTAGATGGCTTCTTCTCTGTTTTTGTATCTCAATACAATGTTCTCCCCCTCTCTTGTGGAGATCTATTCGATGTAATCTTCTTTTTGCGGTGTGTTTGTTGAGACCGATGAATTGTGGGTTTATGATCAAGTCTATCTATGAACAATATTTGAATCTTCTCTGAATTCTTTTATGTATGATTGGTTATCTTTGCAAGTCTCTTTGAATTATCAGTTTGGTTTGGCCTACTAGATTGATCTTTCTTGCAATGGGAGAAGTGCTTAGCTTTGGGTTCAATCTTGCGGTGTCCTTTCCTAGTGACAGTAGGGGCAGCAAGGCACGTATTGTATTGTTGCCATCGAGGATAACAAGATGGGGTTTTCATCATATTGCATGAGTTTATACCTCTACATCATGTCATCTTGCTTAAGGAGTTACTCTATTTTCATGAACTTAATACTCTAGATGCATGCTGGATAGCGGTCGATGAGTGGAGTAATAGTAGTAGATGCAGGCAGGAGTCGGTCTACTTGTCTCGGACGTGATGCCTATATACATGATCATACCTAAATATTCTCATAACTATGCTCAGTTCTGTCAATTGCTCAACAGTAATTTGTTCACCCACCGTAGAATACCTATGCTCTTGAGAGAAGCCACTAGTGAAACCTATGGCCCCCGGGTCTATCTTCATCATATTAATCTTCCAATACTTAGTTATTTCATTTGCTTTTTACTTTGCTTTTATTTTACTTTGCATATTTATCATAAAAATACCAAAAATATTATCTTTTCATATCTACCAGATCTCACTCTCGTAAGTGGCCGTGTAGGGATTGACAACCCCTTATCGCGTTGGTTGCGAGGATTTATTTGTTTTGTGCAGGTATGAGGGACTCGCGCGTAGCCTCCTACTGGATTGATACCTTGGTTCTCAAAAACTGAGGGAAATACTTACGCTACTTTGCTGCATAATCCCTTCCTCTTCGGGGAAAACCAATGCAGTGCTCAAGAGGTAGCAAGAAGGATTTCTGGCGCCGTTGCCGGGGAGTCTACGCAAAAGTCAATATACCAAGTACCCATCACAACCCTTATCTCCCGCATTACATTATTTGCCATTTGCCTCTCGTTTTCCTCTCCCCCACTTCGCCCTTGCCGTTTTATTCGCCCTCTCTCTCTCTCTATCCTCCCTCTCTTTTTCTGTTCGCCTCTTTTCCATTTGCTTGTCGTTATGGCTAGTCCCGTATCCTCTCCGTTGTCTCCCGAGAATGAAATTCTAAATTTGAAGGAAAGGGAGGGAGAAAATCTAAAAGACGCTTGGTATAGAATTTGCAATGCGCAAAATAGATCTACCAGGAAGCAATCTACTTCCATTCTTCTTTGCAATTTTTATGTAGGCGCTACTCCTTAGCACAGATATGTCCTTGATACTATTACCGGAGGGAACTTCTTGGGTAGCCATACTTTTGATTCTTATAATGCTATGAGAGATTTGTTTGGCTCACCCCCTCTTTTGGTTAATGGAACTGTATTAACTTTGGAGCATGTAATGCAAAGGCTCGAAATTATTGAAAATAAGGTTGCTACCGTAGAGTTAATTGAAAATTTGGATAAAAAGATCCACAACCGAATCTCTCAATATGGATCTAAAGTAGGAGTCACTTTGAAAAATATTAAAGAGAAAGAACCCATAGTTAATGAGAAAATAAATCAGGATTCCACTAGAATCGATAAACTTGAGGGTATTATTACCAACTTGGGAACCGCTTTTTCTTCCATAAAGAATACTCCAAGTCCTCCCACTAAAATTTCCAAGCTTATGTATGTTCCTAAAAATAAGGGTGAATCTTCTAGTAAGGAAACTGCGGATCTCAAATCCATAAGTATTCATCCCAATCTTTTTGCTATCATTAAAGAAACATTCGTTACAAATGAATTTTTCGATCTTGTGCCTAAAAGTTTGATAATCAATAAAAAGAAAGAAATTCCTAAGGATGGTAGATGCCTCATTGAAGAATTGCCTACCAAAGATGGCAATACCTAGATCTATCCTTGCTTTTTATGCCTAGCTAGGGGCGTTAAACGATAGCGCCTGTTGGGAGGCAACCCAATTTTATTTTTATTCCTTGCTTTTTGCTCCTGTTTAGTAATAAATAATTTACCTAGTGTCGGTGTCAAAACCGGCGGATCTCGGGTAGGGGGTCCCGAACTGTGCGTCTAAGGCGGATGGTAACAGGAGGCAGGGGACACGATGTTTTACCCAGGTTCGGGCCCTCTTGATGGAGGTAAAACCCTACATCCTGCTTGATTTATTCTTGATGGTATGGGTATTACAAGAGTTGATCTACTATGAGATCGGAGAGGTTAAACCCTAGAAGCTAGCCTATGGTATGATTGTCTGTTATTGTGTCCTCCGGACTAAACCCTCTGGTTTATATAGACATTGGAGGGGGCTAGGGTTACACAGAGTTGGTTACAATGGGAGGAGATCTACATATCCGTATTGCCAAGCTTGCCTTCCACGTCAAGGAAAGTCCCATCCGGACACGGGACGAAGTCTTCAATCTTGTATCTTCATAGTCCAAGAGTCTGGCCAATGGTTATAGTCCGGCTGTCCGGATACCCCCTAATCCAGGACTCCCTCAGTAGCCCGTGAACCAGGCTTCAATGACGATGAGTCCGGCGCGCAGTGTTGTCTTCGGCATTGCAATGCGGGTTCCTCCTCCTAACACATCACAGAAGAGTTTGAATACCAGGATAGTGTCCGACCTTGCAAAATAAATTCCACATACCACCATAGAGAGAATAATATTTCCACAAATCTTAATCTGCTGACATGCTTTGGCAACATGACATCAGGCCATGGCTCGGTGATTATTCGAAACGTATTTCTTCAACCAGCTTCACACATAACGCGAGGTGGTTTCTTGACACGTCTTGTCAAAGCAGCGACCATGTTCCCCTAATTACGGGATTCTCATCAATACGGTCATGGGTAACCCAACCGTGCCTAGGACTCCTAGATTTTAGGCAAGTCCCAAACGGCCGCTAGGAGGACGCTTGATATTCACCCTCTTTATAAAGGGACAAGGCTTTTACTTTTTTCCCTCCCGTGCTCAATCGAATCCTTCCCCGCCTCGAGTTCTAACACCCAAAGCCCAGGTCAGGTGCTTCGGACCTTCAATCATGTCCGGATCTAGCCTTCAAGGCCGGTGGATGCCCTCCTCCGTTACGGAAGAGGATATCAAGAAGTTGAGGGAGGCCAGATACCTGACCAACGAAGTTTCGCATCGGCTGCCTGCCCGAGGGCAGGTCGTTCCTACTCCCGAACCCAACGAGAATGTTGTGTTCATCTACCACTTCCTCCGAGGTCTAGGCCTCACTCTGGATCCCTTCGTTAGGGGTTTGATGTTCTATTACGGGCTAGATTCCACGATCTAGCCCGGACTCCTTTCTCCACATCTCGGCATTTATTGTCGTATGTGAGGCCTTCCTCCGCATTACCCCTCACTTCGGCTTGTGGCTCAAGACCTTTGACGTGAAGCCGAAGATGGTCGAGGGGCGGCATGTAGCGTGCGGAGGCGCATTAATAAGCAAAATCGCTGGAGTTCCATGGCCAAAGGGTTCCTTTCCAGAGGTGTCCGGATTATGGCAACGGGAGTGGTTTTACATCACAGCTCCCAGAAGTGCCAAGTGGGTGGCTGCCCCTGCTTTCCGCTCGGGCCCTCCACCACAACTGATGTCATGGATTAGCAGAGGGCTGAGCTGGGGTCCAGCCAAGGACGTGCCTATACTGCAGAGCCGCATTCAAGATCTCTTTGAAGGAGATTTCGGTCTGGTTATGGTGGTGCAAGTCATGCTGGTTCGTTGAGTCCAGCCTTGCAAACGCTGGCCCCTCCACATGTGAGAGATCAACCCAGAAGGACCGCGCACTATAAAAAATTTCCTCGGCCTGACGCACGAGGAGATGTATAAATCATTCTTCGGACCTCAAATAGAGTGCCGGATACTACCGAGGATGTGGTCCTGAGCAGCAACCGCACCACCGACCAAGTAAGTAATCCTCTAGCCGAACACACCGTCTTTCATTTATCATGACGTCATTCTAAGAAATCACTCTTTGACCAGGACTGGCTAACAAAGGCGAAGATGATTCGGTGTTCGGCCCCCCTTCCTGAGGGTTTGGACAATCCGGTACTGGAAAAGATGCTTGAGCTAGCACCTTGCCCGGAGCCCTCAAAGGAAGATAAAGGGGGAATAATGAGGGCGAAAGCGGGCCCCCATCACTACCAATTCCAACCAAGGGAATGAGCGCCTCCGTGAAGGATGATAACCAAGGGGAAGAATCTGACCTTCTCTCGCTTCGGGGAAGGAAGAGGACTGCCTCTGAAGATCCAGAAACCAAGGTTTCCAAACAGGAGAAGAAATCTCCACCAGAGGGTCCTGCCTTGGAGGGTGCTCTTGCCGCACAAAGTCCGTGCGGGGATCAGCCCTCTAACGAACTGTAAGTAATCAAAAAGTACTTTAATAGTGAAGATATACTACCTTACCTCTGAGGAAAATAACAGAAGCATTTATCTTGCAGTTCGGAACTTAGCCCTTCTCAGCAGAGCTCGTCTTCGGGGGATCTTCTTCTGGAGATTATGGAGAGCGAAATGCCTCCCCCGGACTCCCCCGCTCAAGAAGCGGGCGACCTTGAAGTGTCGTCATGGAGGGCCTCGCCGGATCAGGTGAGGCTAGAAGATAATCCTATGGTCGCCCGAAGTGCCCAGTATCCGGCTCTTGAAGAGAGCAACCAAAAGAATCCGGCACCGTCTGGTATGCGGTCGGACGCACTGAGGGATCTGCTAGAGCGAGCAACTATCTCAGAAGAACACCGTACATTGATGGGTACGGTGATTGAAAGGATTTCGTCCGCCGAAAGCGGGTTGCATGAAGCCTTTGTGAGTCTACTGACGGGTTTTGAGGTATGTGAAATGATATACATTTGTGATAGTACCGCACATTTTTAGGTGTGCCCTGTGTAGATAGTAGCCCCTGAGACTCTGGTTGTCGTCGAGAATGGCGGCAAACAGAGGATCGTAGTCCCAGGTAATAACCAGACCGCCTTCATGTGCAGGTGGTTGAAGCTCCGGTGGTTAGCAGGACTTATGGGTTTGCCGAACTAAAGCGGCAACTGGATGCGGCGGATGCCGACATTGAGCTTGTTAACAAGCGGCTCGACGAGGCACAGGGTAGGTGATTTTTCTGGTGAATGTCACATAGTAAGAGCAGCGTGATGCCAGTATCTTTAATATGTTGTGACTGCAGATGGAGCAGCCACAATGGAGACCCTTCGGGCGGAGCTTGCCCGAGCCAAGGAGCAAGCAAGGAGTAATAATGCGGCCGCTTTGAAGGCTGCCAAAGAGTTAAGAGCCGAGAAGGCCGCGCATAGCGAGACCAAAGAAAAAATGGCCAGGATGACTGTAAAGTTGAAAGACACTGCCGACCGCTGCGAGCTTCTTGAAGAAGAAAATCGGGCGAAGGCGATGGACCTGGAAAAGGCCACGATGGCGACCAAAGATGCCCGCTCTGCAATGAGATCAAAGAAGGAGGAACTGCGTGAAGCCGGGGATATTGTGGCTGGGAAGCCCTTTATGCTGCGGAGGAAGTTTGGAGATCCTTGGTATGCCCCTCTGGATCGGCTGTGGAGTTCGGCAGACGCATATCTGGACTTGGCGGCGAGCGCTGTCGATGCGGCCGAATACTTCCGAGATCAAACAGATCGTGAAGTGGACAAACTGTTCTGGTCGCAATTTAACGTTCCAGAGCGTCCGCTTCCATTGACTGATCAGCTTGCCGAATGGGCCGAGCTGAATAGATTGTCCGGACTCGCCATGAGGTCTGTTGTAGATCATCTGTGGCCAGAAAGGACAAAGCCGAACAGTTATTTTAGCTTGGTGCAGCAGTTCCTTGATGCGGTGCCACGCATTAATGCGATGAAGAGGTCGGCATGCATAGAAGGCTCGCGGATGGCCCTTGCCCATGTCAAGACATACTGGGCGGAGATGGATGCCACCACTGTTGCGGCGCAGGGTTCGGCCATAGGCCGAGTGGCTGTCGAGCACTATTTTTAAGAAGTTCTTGAAGGCGCTCGTTCGATAGAGGCCCAGTGCTCGAAGAATATTATGTTTGAGTGACATGTATTCCCATTGTAAAAACAATGTTTTATTGAATTTATCAAGTCTGTATTTATACTTTTGCCCAAAAGTAATATGATGCCTCCTGTGCGGCCGTTTACATATATATGTATATAACATGAAAGATTGCAGTCGTCGGCTTCAGCCCCCACGCATATAATGCGGGGGTGTTCGCAGAAGATGCGTTTTCACACTTAATTCGACATCTTGGTCCTATTAAGGAGGTGATAGCGCAGCGAACTAGGCAACCAAACTATAATGCTTTAACACTTTCACTTAGCCAGAGGAGTTTGACAATGGGGCTACTATATAGCCCCTGGTGGCTCCGCACTCGTCCGAATTCGGGGTGCGTACATGCCTGGCTAGGAAACGGCCCTTCGTTTAGGCGGAGGAATCCCGAATATTCTGATAGGTCATCGAGTGGTTGACCAGTCTCACGCTATATCGTGACAGTCAGTTTTCGGCTTTCTCTACTAAGGTGCTCGTCCGGATGAACCAGTGCACAATCGTAGTAGTTCTCCTGGTGCCGCCTTAGCCGATAGAGCGGAACGTAAGGCAGCAAAACACAGGAGCCGGGCAAACCCAACATTTGACCAAAGACATGATTCGGAGCTGATGCATATAAGGCCAAACTCGCGACGCCAAACACTCCCTAAGGTATTCGGTCTTTATGGTGTAAACCGGGCCTAAACAATGCCCTTTGTAATAAGCCCCTGGTGTCCAGGTACGTGCATTATTCTGACGTGGCCACATGCCAAGACGTCAGCATCCTTCTCAATTGTACTGAGAATCCGAGGGATGTGTATCAACAAGAGACAGTAAAAAAGGTTTATGCAGGGTCTTAATCTAAAAAGAATCCTTGGAACGGGTCCCTGCTGCATGTCTGCGCCTGTGTCTCCAGTGTGCCGTATCCTGGATGGGTGTAGCACGATGGTCATCTATAAAAGAGAGGAACTTAGTTGAAAAGTTGTCGTGCAAAAAGGTAGGTATAAAAACATGTATAATTGAAGATGAGTAAAATTGAGCCTGATTGCCACTTGTTCGCGCGCGTTGAGCCCCTTGTATTGTAATAGGGGTGTGGCCATCAAACTTGTATTAATTACATATAGCTACACCGGACTCGTCTAACCGCGTCCGTGGTCTTAACGACCTGTCAAATGCTTTAGTTGGTGAGGCCGTTTAGTGTGCGGCAGCCAAGGCAGCCGCGCTGTCTTCGGTGCGCAGGGATCGCTCAATATTTCCATTTACTGTAATGATGCCACATGGACCGGGCATCTTAAGAGTGAGGTAAGCGTAATGCGGTATTGCATTAAAGCGAGCGAAAGCTTTGCGTCCAAGTAGTGCTTGATAGCCACTTTGGAATGGCGCAATGTGGAAGGTTAAATTTTTGCTACGGAAGTTATCGGGGAAGCCGAATATAACCTCTAGTAGCAGGGAGCCCGTGCAATGAGCCCCTGGGCCTGGCGTTACTTCTTTAAAGGTAGTATTGCTGTGGCAAAATTTCGTTGGGTATATCCCCATTTTGCGGACTGTGTCCTGATATATCAGGTTTAGACTGCTGCCACCGTCCATCAGGACTCGTGTGAAGTGGTATCCGTCAATTATTGGATCTAATACCAAGGCAGCCCATCCTGCGCGCTGGATACTTGCCGAGTAATCCTGATGGTCGAAGGTGATTGGTTGAGACGGCCAGTGGTAGAACTCCGCGGTGATAGGCCCTTGGGCATATTTATCTGGGAGTGCCGCTTTGTTTCTCCCCTTTATCATGTGTAACACGTTTACTGTTTTGACTTCTAGTGGAAATTTCTTTTGTTCCCTAGTGCTTTGCTTGCGACGCTCATCCTCGTCTTCGCTTGGTGTATCCTGCCCCTTGTGTTCGGCGTTGAGCTTGCCGGACTGCTTGAAGACCCAACATTCTCTGTGGGTATGATTTGCAGGTTTATCGGGGGTGCTATGGATCTGACATATTTGGTCCAAAATTTTGTTTAGGCTGGACAGTTCGTCTCTATTGCCTTTGGAGGGCGGCTTTTGCTGATCTGGCTGAGAGCTGCTGAATCCGACATTTACCACCGTGCTCTTCGGGCTGTCTTCTTTATTCCGGCGCTTATTTTTACTGCGTCGTGATTTCTCGTTTCCATCCCTGACTTCGGATGTACTTGGGTCGCTGGTGCTGCACCGAGCTAACCAGCTGTCCTCGCCCGTGCAAAAGCGGGTCATGAGGCTTGTTAATGCTTCCATTGTTCTCGGATTTTCTTGGCCGAGGTGTCTGGCAAGCCATTCGTCTCGAACGCTATGCTTGAAAGCTGCTAAGGCTTCAGCGTCCGGACAATCGACTATTTGGTTCTTTTTAGTAAGAAACTTGTTCCAAAGCTTCCGGGCTGACTCTCCGGGCTGTTGAGTTATATGACTCAAATCGTCTGCATCCGGTGGTCGGACATAAGTCCCTTGAAAATTTGCTCGAAAGGCGTCTTCGAGCTCTTCCCAACTTTTGATGGAGTTTTCGGGGAGGCTTTTAAGCTAGTGCCGAGCTGGCCCTTTGAGCTCGAGGGGTAAATACTTGATGGCGTGGAGATCGTCTCCTCGAGCCATATGGATATGGAGGATCTAGTCCTCAATCCAGACCCTAGGGTCTGTTGTTCCATCGTACGCCTGTATGTTTACGGGTTTGAATCCCTCTGGAAAGTCATGGTCCAGCACTTCATCGGTGAAACATAGGGGGTGTGCAGCACCCCTGTATCTGGGTGTACCGTGATGTTCGGATGTTTGTTGTGTTGCATCGTATGCTGGAGCGCGCTTGCGTGGTCCATAGATGGATCTGGTTGTGCCATCCTTTTGATGCGAGCCCTCGTGTGGATCGCGTATTGGCTTATGTGCGGCGTTGTTTGCCACTCTATGTTGGCTGTGAGGTCGACTATCCGGTGAGATGGCTGTTTTAATTTTTGGTTGCGGGGGATCTAAGGCCTCCTCATTGAATTCAGGTAGCAACTTCCGCTTTGGGTAGCTCTTGGTGTGGCAATTACCGCCGTACTTCGCTGCTGTGTTAAGTACTTTACTCCATCTGATTCTGAGTGTGTCTTGCGCAGCCTTGAGCCTTTGCTTCTGCTTTTTTAGACTCCTCGCGGTGGCAACAAGCCTTTGACGGGCATTCTGTTGCTCCGGGTGTCTGTCCGGTGTGATGTCGTCCGGACTATTATCTTTGACAGAGTCGGGTTGTTCGGTTTGATTCTCCGTGTTGCCGTGGTCCGGCGATGGTTCACCCTGCTCTAACGCTGGGTCTATATGATCGTTGTTTCTGCCGAGGCGGGATTTGGAGCGGCGCTTACGCCGCCGCTTTGACTGCTTCTCGAGGGGACAACCCTTCGTTGCGTCCTTCCGTTCCTCGTCGTCGTTTTCTTTTGGTTTGTCCACCATGTATACGTCATGTGATGAAGAGGGCGTCCAGTGCCCTGTGGGCAGTGGTTCCTGTTCGTCTCCTGCATCGTCGTCCATACCGTCGATGTCTTCGGAGTCGAAGTCGAGCATGTCGGTTAAGTCATCGACAGTGGCTACTAAGTGGGTGGTGGGTGGGCGGCGAATTTCTTCGTCATCCGCATTCCAATCCTGCCGGACATAGTTCGGCCAGGACTCTCCTGACAAGGAGAGAGACTTTAATGAATTCAGTATGTCGCCGAAGGACGAGTGCTGAAAGATATCTATGGAGGTGAACTCCATGATTAGCGCCCAGTCGGATTTGATAGGCACGGGCGCAGGCGGTTCGGAGTCCGTGGCCGGGGAAGGATCCGGTAGTTTGGCAACACGGCTCTCGTGAAGGGTAAGGTCGATATTCGGCTCGATCGCCGCTGAGGATACGGCCTCTGTGACGGGGTCTATCCACCCATCCATGGATGGCACAACTGGCTCCGAATTGAGGCTCGGAGCGGCTGCCGGTGCGATCTCCTGAATATGGTCCGATGGTAGAGCCAAATCGTACTCATCGTGACCGCGTGGCGCACAAGGCAGGGGCTTGAATCCGTCGAAGATCAAGTCTCCGCAGATATCGGCCGTGTAATTTAAGCTTCCAAATCTGACCTGATGGCCAGGGGCGTAGCTTTCAATCTGCTCCAGATGGCCAAGCGAATTGGCCCGCAGTGCAAAGCCGCAGAATACAAAAATCTGTCCGGGGAGAAAAGTCTCACCCTGGACTGCATCGCTAACGATGATCGAAGGAGCCATCAAGCCTGATGATGACAACACAGAGGAACTCTCAATGAAAGCACCAATGTCGGTGTCAAAACCGGCAGATCTCGGGTAGGGGGTCCCGAACTGTGCGTCTAAGGCGGATGGTAACAGGAGGAAGGGGACACGATGTTTTACCCAGGTTCGGGCCCTCTTGATGGAGGTAAAACCCTACATCCTGCTTGATTTATTCTTGATGGTATGGGTATTACTAGAGTTGATATACCACGAGATCGGAGAGGCTAAACCCTAGAAGCTAGCCTATGGTATGATTGTCTGTTATTGTGTCCTACGGACTAAACCCTCCGGTTTATATAGACACCGGAGGGGGCTAGGGTTACACAGAGTCGGTTACAATGGGAGGAGATCTACATATCCGTATTGCCAAGCTTGCCTTCCACGTCAAGGAAAGTCCCATCCGGATATGAGACGAAGCCTTCAATCTTGTATCTTCATACTCCAAGAGTCCGGCCAATGGTTATAGTCCGCCTGTCCGGATACCCCCTAATCCAGGACTCCCTCACCTAGCCTCTATTTTGTTGTGTTTTTTGTGTCTAATTAGTGTTTATGCCAAGTAAAACCGTTGGGAAGACTTGGGGAAAGTCTTGATATCTTGCTGTAAAAAAACAGAAACTTTAGCGCTCACGAGAACTGCTGCCATTTTAATTTAGAAATTGATATTTAGTTAATTATTTTTGCAGATAATTAATAGATAAATTACTCACGTCCAGCAATTTATGTTAGAATTTTTGGGGTTCCAGATCTTGCTCTAGCTACAGATTACTACAGACTGTTCTGTTTTTGACAGATTCTGTTTTTCGTGTGTTGTTTGCTTATTTTGATGAATCTATGGCTAGTAAAATAGTTTATAAACCATATAGAAGTTGTAATACAGTAGGTTTAACACCAATATAAATAAAGAATGAGTTCATTACAGTACCTTGAAGTGGTCTTTTGTTTTCTTTCGCTAACGGAGCTCACGAGATTTTCTACTTTAAGTTTTGTGTTGTGAAGTTTTCAAGTTTTGGGTAAAGATTTGATGGATTATGGAACAAGGAGTGGCAAGAGCCTAAGCTTGGGATGCCCATGTAAACCCCAAGATAATCTAAGGACACCTAAAAGCCAAAGCTTGGGGATGCCCCGGAAGGCATCCCCTCTTTTCATCTACTTCTATCGGTAACTTTACTTGGAGCTATATTTTTATTCACCACATGATATGTGTTTTGCTTGGAGCGTCTTGTATGATTTGAGTCTTTGCTTTTTAGTTTACCACAATCATCCTTGCTGTACAAACCTCTTGAGAGAGCCATACATGATCTGGAATTTGTTAGAATACTCTATATGCTTCACTTATATCTTTGAGTTGTATAGTTTTGCTCTAGTACTTCACTTATATCTTTTAGAGCATGGTGGTGGATTTGTTTTATAGAAACTATTGATATCTCATGCTTCACTTAGATTATTTTGAGAGTCTTAAATAGCATGGTAATTTGCTTAAATAATCCCAATATGCTTGGTATTCAAGAATAGTAAAAACTTTCTTATGAGTGTGTTGAATACTATGAGAAGTTTGATGCTTGATAATTGTTTTGAGATATGAAGGTGGTGATATTAAAGTTATGCTAGTTGAGTAGTTGTGAATTTGAGAAATACTTGTGTTAAGGTTTGTGATTCCCGTAGCATGCACGTATGGTGAACCGTTATGTGATGAAGTCGGAGCATGATTTTTTTTTGATTGTCTTCCTTGTGAGTGGCGGTCGGGGACGAGCGATGGTCTTTTCCTACCAAACTATCACCCTAGGAGAATGCACGTAATACTTTGCTTTGACAACTTGTAGATTTTTGCAATAAGTATATGAGTTCTTTATGACTAATGTTGAGTCCATGGATTATACACACTTTTCTTCCTTCCACCATTGCTAGCCTCTCTAATACCGTGCACCTTTCACCGGTATCATACACCCACCATATACCTTCCTCAAAACAGCCACCATACCTACCTATTATGGCATTTCCATAGCCATTCCGAGATATAATGCCATGCAACTTTCCACCGTTCCGTTTATTATGACACACTCCATCATTGTCATATTGCTTAGCATGATCATGTAGTTGACATCGTATTTGTGGCAAAGCCACCATTCATAATTCTTTCATACATGTCACTCTTGATTCATTGCATATCCCGGTACACAGCCGGAGGCATTCATATAGAGTCATATTTTTTTCTAAGTATCGAGTTGTAATTGTTGAGTTGCAAGAAAATAAAAGTGTGATGATCATCATTATCAGAGCATTGTCCCAGTGAGGAAAGGATGATGGAGACTATGATTCCCCCACAAGTCGAGATGAGACTCCGGACGAAAAATAAAAAAAAGGAAAGAAAAGAGGCCATAAAAAAGAGAGAAAAGGCCCAAATAAAAAATATGAGAGAAAAAGAGAGAAGGGACAATGTTACTATCCTTTTACCACACTTGTGCTTCAAAGTAGCACCATGATATTCATGATAGAGGGTCTCTTGTGTTATCACTTTCATATACTAGTGGGAATTTTTCATTATAGAACTTGGCTTGTATATTCCAATGATGGGCTTCCTCAAAATTCCCTAGGTCTTCATGAGCAAGCAAGTTGGATGCACACCCGCTTAGTTTCTTTTGTTGAGCTTTCATATACTTATAGCTCTAGTGCATCCGTTGCATGGCAATCCCTACTCACTCACATTGATATCTATTGATGGGCATCTCCATAGCCCATTGATACACCTAGTTGATGTGACTATCTTCTCCCTTTTGTCTTCTCCACAACCACCATTCTATTCCACTTATAGTGCTATATCCATGGCTCACGCTCATGTATTGCGTGAAGATTGAAAAAGTTTGAGAATGTCAAAAGTATGAAACAATTGGTTGGCTTGTCATCGGGGTTGTGCATGATTTAAATACTTTGTGTGATGAAGATAGGGCATAGCCAGACTATATGATTTTGTAGGTATAACTTTCTTTAGCCATGTTATTTTGAGAAGACATGATTGCTTTGTTAGCATGCTTGAAGTATTATTATTTCTATGTCAATATTAAACTTTTATCTTGAATCTTTCGGATCTGAATATTCATACCACAATTAAGAAAAATTACATTAAAGTTATGCCAAGTAGCACTCCGCATTAAAAATTCTATTTTTATCATTTACCTACTCGAGGACGAGCAGGAATTAAGCTTGGGGATGCTTGATATGTCTCCAACGTATCTATAATTTTTGATTGCTCCATGCTATATTATCTACTGTTTTGGACATTATTGTGCTTTATTATCCACTTTTATATTATTCTTGGGACTAACCTATTAACCGGAGGCCCAACCCAGAATTGCTGTTTTTTTGCCTATTTTCGGGTTTCGAAGAAAAGGAATATCAAACGGAGTCCAAACGGAATGAAACCTTCGGGAACGTGATTTTCTCACCAAACAAGACCCAGGAGACTTGGACCCTATGTCAAGAAACAAAGGAGGAGGCCACGAGGTAGGGGGCGCGCCTACCCCCCAGGTACACCCTCCACCCTCGTGGGCCCCCTGTTGCTCCACCGTCGTACTCCTTCCTCCTATATATATACATACGTACCCCCAAACGATCAGATACGGAGCCAAAACCCTAATTCCACCGCCACAACTTTCTATATCCATGAGATCCCATCTTGGGGCCTGTTCCGGAGCTCCGCCGGAGGGGGCATCAATCATGGAGGGCTTCTACATCATCACCATAGCCCCTCCGATGAAGTGTGAGTAGTTTACCTCAGACCTTCGGGTCCATAGTTATTATCTAGATGGCTTCTTCTCTCTTTTTGGATCTCAAGACAATGTTCTCCCCTTCTCTTGTGGAGATCTATTTGATGTAATCTTCTTTTTGCGGTGTGTTTGTTGAGACCGATGAATTGTGGGTTTATGATCAAGTCTATCTATGAACATTATTTGAATCTTCTCTGAATTCGTTTATGTATGATTGGTTATCTTTGCAAGTCTCTTCGAATTATCAGTTTGGTTTGGCCTACTAGATTGATCTTTCTTGCAATGGGAGAAGTGCTTAGCTTTGGGTTCAATCTTGCGGTGTCCTTTCCCAGTGACAGTAGGGGCAGCAAGGCACGTATTGTATTGTTGCCATCGAGGATAACAAGATGGGGTTTTCATCATATTGCATGAGTTTATCCCTCTACATCATATCATCTTGCTTAAGGCATTACTCTGTTTTCATGAACTTAATACTCTAGATGCATGCTGGATAGCGGTCGATGAGTGGAGTAATAGTAGTAGATGCAGGCAGGAGTCGGTCTACTTGTCTCGGACGTGATGCCTATATACATGATCATACCTATATATTCTCATAACAAAGCTCAATTCTGTCAATTGCTCAACAGTAATTTGTTCACCCACCGTAGAATACCTATGCTCTTGAGAGAAGCCACTAGTGAAACCTATGGCCCCCAGGTCTATCTTCATCATATTAATCTTCCAATACTTAGTTATTTCATTTGCTTTTTACTTTGCTTTTATTTTACTTTGCATATTTATCATAAAAATACCAAAAATATTATCTTATAATATCTATCAGATCTCACTCTCGTAAGTGGTCGTGTAGGGATTGACAACCCCTTATCGCGTTGGTTGCGAGGATTTATTTGTTTTGTGCAGGTACGAGGGACTCGTGCGTAGCCTCCTACTGGATTGATACCTTGGTTCTCAAAAACTGAGGGAAATACTTACGCTACTTTGCTGCATCATCCCTTCCTCTTCAAGGAAAACCAACGCAGTGCTCAAGAGGTAGCAATATTCGATGTGTATAAGGGTTACAAGAGTCGTTCTACCTCGAGATCGTAATGGCTAAACCCTAGCTGTCTAGCCTATGATTATTCTGATAGCCTCTACGGACTAAACCCCACAGTTTATATATACACTTGAGGGGCCTAGGGTTGTACAAAGTCGGTTTACAAGGCAAGGAATTAATACATCCGGACACCAAACTTGCCGTTCACGCACATAGTAGTCCTATCCGGACACAGGGGATAGTCTTCCGCTTTATCTTCACAGCCCATCAGCCCGACCCATATCGAATAGACCAAACACCCGAGGACCCCCTAATCCAGGACTCCCTCACCCGTCGCTGCCTCTGCCGATTGGACCCACCTCGCCGCGATTGCCATCGGCACTACGACCTTCCCGAATCCCCTCCCCCACCGCTGCATGCTGCCCCCATCCCATCGCGTCAGTTTCGCCCCACCCTGGCAGGTCACTAGCACGGGAACCGGTGCACTGCCGATGAAGAAGCAGATAGCGGCCAAAACCCGTGGTGGCGGCACACAACCCCGCTGCTGCTCCATCCCGGGATGCTTCGGCCGATTCGATGCCACCGGTGGCCGCAACAACTACCGCCGGACATGGGTCGCCTCCTCCTCGGCCACCGCAAGCCACGTTGTCAGCCATGGAGGAGACCCAACCACGCCCGCGGCCACCACTTCCAACATGCTTGACAAAATGTCGTTAAGGTAAAAAAACTTTTTATTTTTGCTTGTTCTTTCCATTTTTGATACGAATAGAATGTGAGATTGTGTGTACTTCCATTTGTAGTATTGATGATGAAGCATTCATAGCATGACATATGTCACAAACAAAGATTATCTCTCAAGAGTATGCATCACAAGAATATGATACTCAATGTGTTGATGATAATCTCGACATGGACGACAAGGGGTTTATTGCCAACAAAAGAACCGCAAATTATACCAACGCCGATGATACGTTGATTGTAGCGCGTGGAAGCGAATCTCTCTTAATTCATGCATGGGGACTAACCAAGCCGGCGCCACCTATTGGGACCACATCAAGAATTCTTCGACAGGCGCAACACTAGTGGGCACTTTCAATCAAGGGACTCTATTCGTTAATGTTGGGGCACCATCAACGGCGAATGCCAAAAGTGGGTGGGTTGCTTTGTTGATGTTGATCACATGAATCCTAGTGGTTGTGGTGATAGTGACATGGTAATTGCTTGCTGCTTTTGTGTGCTTTGTTTCTTGGTATTATGCATATGTTCCTAATTTGATGTTTGTACTTTTGTTGTTTTGTTGTAGAAAATGATTCCTCAAGGCTTGTTCTAAGAAAGAAACAAGAACAGAGAGAACAGGAAAAAGAAAGGAAAAGCCTTCACTTTCCATCATTGCTACTAAGATCTCAAGGATGAGAAGTGAAAGAATCAAGAAGTTTTTGATGCTACAAAGAAGAAAGTTTGGTTGTCGATCATTAGGATGATGGTGATGGTGGTGGTGAGGAGACAAGAAGGAGCCCCACTCCTCAGTCGGTGACCAAATCATATAGGACAGATAGAAGTAAAAAAAGTAAAGGGTTCGAGATTTAAAACAATGATATTAAATAAGGATTTGACGCCATTGTCATTGTGAGGAAAGAGTATGCCAAAGAAAAATGTTGAAGTTAAAAGAAATGGAGGAGAGGGGAAGCAAAGCGGTGGAGGGCGGCGGCCGAGGAGAAGAGGCAATGACTGAGTTGAGATTGGCGGGAGCTAGGGAGAGAAAGGTGGTGGCAGAAGAGATCAAGATGGTGGAGGACAAGGCACTCAAGTTAATGTTCATGGACACAAGTGGCCTCGAGCCCAAAGCAAAGGCATATGTCGAGCTTTGTCGTGATGAAATGATCATGAAGAAGCAAATGCTCATGAGAAACATGATGAGGGGGAGGAATGGGCGGCTACATGAACATGATGGAAGGTGCCATGGATGGTGGCTTGGTGGCAATATCGGTGGTGCCTTTGGTGGCAACATGGGAGTTCGCTTCAGTGGCAACATGGACGGTGGCTTCGGTGGCATGGGAGGTGGGTTTGCTGAAATATGGGTGGCATGGGAGGTGGCTTTGGTGGCAACATGAGTGGCATGGGAGGTGGCTTCTTTGGTAACACGAGTGGCATTGGAGGTGCTTCCGGTGGAGGCGGCGGCATCGATGCATCAACGCATGAAAACATCGACAAAGAAGCCATTGATGATGATGATGATGATGATGATGATGATGTCAACGTCCACAATGTGACAAGTGACAACGGAGAGGATGAAAATTGAGATTTTTATGTTGATGTTATCTTTATGTGCATTTTAGTTTGTTGGACCAAGAAGTTTGATTGATATGATGCACTTTTATTTGTTGGATTATGAACTATGTTTGTTATGGAAGTTGAGTTCATGTCAAATCTGAAAATATTTCTCATTTATATATCTATATGATGATTTTCATTCAAAAGAGTGTGGTTGTATAGTGGTTGTAGTGCGTTTGTAGGCTGTCGCACGGCTGTCGGTCATTTTGCATCTTCTAATATGCATCATTTGTTGAAGTATAGTTTTATATCACCAAATATACAACATCGGTTGAAGTTGAGACTTCTTTAGAGATGTACAAAGCACTTTTTGGTGATGTAAATTATACAAAACCTACTTTTACATCTCAAAATATACATCTTCTATTGGAGATGCTCTTATACATCATCTATTGGAGTCGGGTGTTTTTTGGTGATGTAATTTTACATCTAGCACTTTTTGGTGATGTAAAATTTACATCTAGAACTTTTTGGTGATGTATTCTACATCATCTATTGGAGATGCTCTAAGATAACAAACACATCTATAATTTATATTACTCTTACTAGCAAAAAGGCCCATGCATTGCAACGGAAGAAAACACTAGTTACCGTGCAAACCCAGGGCGAAGTTAAATTAGGCCTGAGTTGAAACAGGGTCCACCTCCAACTCTTGCACCATGGGTTCGTCTGGCATGCACAAAAGACACTTCTATGATTACACACGTTTGTTGCAGTAGGTCAGGTTCTCTGTCATGCATGTACATCCGCAACGATTTTATGATAGAATCAAGATAGTCATACATGTGTTGTCGCAGAAGTGTTCCATGGCAATAATACATTTATCATCACGAAAGTGAACTAAATGGCGTGTCATGGAAGTGATTCCATCAAGGGTAACAGACACATGGCAGCCACCATAGTAGGTCGGGTGCTGGATTCGATACCCATTAACAACCCCGACCAATGATGATTTTCCATGTGTCAATTTCTCATTCGCAAACGGAACCATGCATCAGCTCTGCATTGCGACTGATGTCATCCATCCAACGGGCAGGACACACTTATGAAATGTCAACAAGTTGCACGGCCCAACAATGGCCATTTAGGTTAAAAAGGCCGGCCCAGTCGGAGGCCCGCAAGTTTGGTCAAAAACTAGTGGGCCAGCATGTTAACCGTCCACTATGTATGGGCCCAATTAAGGCCTGGTGTGTATTTTGGCCTGTTAAGGGCCCATCATACAGTTTGACCCATTTTGGCCCGTTAGCGCCCCTTGGTGCAATTAGGTCACTTTCGGCCTGGTGTCACTTTCGGCCATTTAACGACATGTGCTACATTTGGGCTCATTCCTGGTCTAAAGTGACTTTCAACCTATTAACGGCTCGTGGTCGTCGTGGATAAATTCCGCCCCACCTGACTATCGACCTATTAATGGCCCGTTTACGGCCTGGCATTGCTTTAGGCCTGCTAACAGCCCATTATGTGATTGATTTAACCAAGGCCCGAGATATAGTTTGCCATGTTAACGGCCCATCTTGTAATTGGGTCAATCATGGGCCTACGTATATTTTGACCTACTATCGGCCTGTGAACAATTCAGAACAATTCAGGCCCAATCTAATTTTTAGAATGTTAAAAGCCTATGGTATCTTCTAGCCGAATTAAGGCATGCGGTTTACTTGCCTTGTTAAAGACACGAAACTACATGGGGAACTTTTCCATTTAGGCCTGCTAATGGCCCGTGATGATTATGGGCCCATGTGAGGACTAGGACCATGCAGTCCATGATGGGCTCGACAATCGTTTCAGCCCATCTATAGCGAGTTATGGGCCAGCCGATTTGTGACGTGTTTTTTACCACTGATGGATCGATAACGTTCTGGCCTGTTGACTATGGTCATAGCTTTTGGCCTTTTGAGAGAACGACGATATCATATACAGTAACCATGAATTAACCTACACTACACGATAAATAAATTATGGCATATTAACTAAGAATGAACCTAGACTGTACAATAAAGAAATTACGACATTTACATCCTCTGGGCATCAAAGTTTGCCACCAGTGATAATAAAGTGCAACCAAACAACATATTACATATGCTGGGCATCAAAGGTAGCCACCAGTCCACATAAACACGCCAAAGAAACAATATACAGAACCGAGAGCACTTTAACACAGCTTAAGAAAGGTTAGCCTAGCCCTGATGCTGCTCCACATGCAGTTGAGCAAGTTGTTTATCCCGCCCTTATTTGCATCTTATATCCTCTAGCTCAAGCCACTCAGCAACAAGGCATGCACTAGATTTCTCTGTGATCTTCCTTAGATATTGGACTTCGAGTCAGAGCTGAGCTGAACAATGTCTTTTAGATTGAAGTTGAGACTGAAGACATTGAACAAATTCAGGCGGCAACTTCACCGAGGTTGTGTCATAGCTACTGGCGAGTAGCTTTAACTTATTGTCTTCAAGACATGAATTTGGGCTTGTCTCGCTATCTTCAAGATGTTTTGCCTTCTTCGCTACAATATAATTGATAGGTACCATCAATGGGTTTGACTCACTATCTTCCTTGGAGTTCTACCTAGCATCAGAGATATTACTCTGAAAAAGAAACAAGGAGACAAATAGAAGGTTTCACACATATACAAGCAATGATCATCAGTGTGCTGTCAATTCCATCCCATTTTATATTGGCAAATTTAGAGATATAATTTAAAATAGCATTGGCATAATATGGCATTGTCTGTATCATCGGCCAAAATCAGTTAAGACAAAGCAGGAAATGACACGATGCAAGCGTGTGCAGCTTCACCGCACCACGGATTACAGATTTAGAACACGTGCATACATGTTGGCCTAAAGAACGGATCTGTTCTGATTAATATGGATGGTATGAATATGGAACATGGTTTTACAACTACAATTTGATACTGGTAGTTGTTGCAAACATGTGATCTGATGCAAACACCAACTAAACAATAGTTTAGGAAATGATGCCTATCCAAATCCATACTAGAAAAAAGTTTGAAGTCTTGATAAAGATGGGCTTACATTACAAGTTAACACCGGCTCTACGATGCCCTTCTCCATGTCGATGGAAGGATAATTCAAGAAATTTACCACAAAAACTTCTTCATAAGTGTTGCCTTTATTCTACATTTGTAAAGAGTAAATATAGATCTATTAATATTGGAAGAAAAATAGAGGATAATGAAGCTTAGATGGAGAGTGATGAATAGTTTTCCATAGGAATATGAAGAATTAGTGAACCACAAAGTTATGATGAAAAAATATGTTTAATGTGAATAACCCGATATCACATAGTAACATATAGTAAGGTGAACCACAATATTATGCATATTTTTTGGTGCTACACCTTATCTTATATTTTTTTGTGTTACACCTTATCTTATATTACATACCTAAATGAATTTTTTATACATATATAGTAGGTATACACTGGTTGAAATCTTGAAGATACATACATACCTACGCAAGTATTCCTTCTCTTTATATGCGTTGGCAATGGTCCTGCCATTTTCATCAAAAAATAGTAAAGAGTATATTATTACTAATAAAAAAACCACTTTCTTTTTCATGTGTAGACTGCACAAAATAGCAAGCACAACCATTAATATACGCTTCCCTAACCTATAATTGAATTCTGATGAAAGAACATAGTGTAAATTTGAATCACCTTCGAACACATAGTCAAATAAACCATGAAAGAGGAGATCATGCCTATGGGTGCTATAAATGAAAAATAGGGATGGTACTTCCAATATTGCATCGCTTTGCTCATCTTCCTCTCAGCATCTACAAAGGTTACACATCAACTATACAACAAAAACAAAAGCAAAAGGCTAAGCCTACCAGTGAGGGAAGTGTAGCATACGTGGTACTTGAAGGGTACAACTTTTTCTTGCACTTATTGTGTTGAGATTGGATATCCACATGTATGGAGAGGTGTATGCACATTAGAATACAATGAAAACAACATGGAGATGGAAGAGATCAATTTAGTACGCCATACTCATTTCCAATCATATTATGACATGGAAATCATTATTGGAACCATGTCAGGACATCAAGACCAATTAGCACCTAAAACTTAAAGATAAGGATGGGCTCACCAGGCATCCCGATGACTTCAAAAGGATAGTGTGGCTGGTCGTGGAGAAGATCCTAATGGATAACTATATCCAACGGGGCAAGATAGTTGCAGGTAAAACTCCTAAGCATGTCAAGTTAGGTGCAACTTCATGGATGCAAGAGAGGACAATATGGTTCGAAAGGAGCTGCTAGAAGATCAAAGGAGGTGTTAGAATGTCAATTGAAGAGGGATAATATATCGGTCGTCGGTGGTGCCTGTGTGGAAGAATGTGAATGGACAGGAATGAAGAGATCAAAAGATAACTTTAATTGCCTCTTGGTGGTAAATGTAGATTAATTGCAAAACTGGTAAGAAATTATGATGCCTTCGGTTACTAACCAGATCGAGAGGAGAAAGGAGTTGAAGTCCGAAGAGTAAATAGGAAGTAATGCTACCAGAGGAAGGAGAAAGAAAATGTATCGATTCCACCATCTAATTGGGTGATGCATGGTTGGTGTGATCATTTTTAGTAAGAAACAATCGCAGCAAATAAAAGAAATATTGCAAAATAGAATACCTGACCTGACCTGACATGACAGAAAACGTCCATGTAGTCCAAAATTTCATAGTTGCAGAAACTCAGCTTCCCAAAAAAATATCCATTGCCATGGAAGGTCATAGCTAGAGGGAGACAAAGTTGTTGCTAACCATAGCTGCAGGTGTTGGATCCAGTTCACGCCATGGCTGAGACTGTATAGTCACCAGCATCATTGCATAATCCGTGAAATCACCATACAAATCCATGAGGGTTATTTGAGCTAGATATAGTTACAAGTAAAGCCAACTAGATAGTTCAAAGTGTCAATCCATCAAGAAATCCACTTGACCACATCCACCTACACTTGCTAGCATGAAGACAGTATGTCAGTATGAGAGGACGAAAGCGAAATAAGCACATGGGTAAGGTGCATCAGTGATCATGCTAGACCTTCAGAACCGTCAGAGATGAGCGACCAGCGGCCAGAGCCGAAGGAGACTGCGGCCCAACACAATCTCAAAGATTCGTTGGAGGCAGACCAGTGGTCGTGGCCGACCTGGAGATTCGTCAGAGGAGAGTCGGACCGACGGTCTGGGCCGGTGGTCCTGCCATAGGGGCATGAGATGAGATCTCAGTTGCCATGCCAAACGAACAACAGACTTAGGCTAGTGATGCTGCGGGAGGGGCATCAGACGGTAGCGTGCCCGCCCCACAGGAAGTTGCCATGGATGGTCTGTCCTGTTTGAAGGACGTGATATGGATCCTGATAGCTGCACAAGACCATACAGAGGGGGAAGGGGGCGATGTGATGGGTTGAATCTGGGAGAGAAACGTCTGTGATGAGTCTTTCATCGGTCCTACTACGTGTAACTTTTTTTTGTGGGTCCTACTACAGGTAACTGAACGCTAACGTAGCTGTTGTGTATTGTCATGGGACCCACATGCAAGCCGTTAAAGAAATGTTGATGTGGCTGGGCTGATGATGTGGATAGCTTGCATGTTTAGATAAATAGGTTAGTGGGGATGAACTTCTTAAGTATATAGGATTCTAAATAGATACAATTGAGCGACAAGTAATTCGATACAGAGGGAGTACATGACAACATGTACTTACAAGTGCAATGCAAAACCTCTTCATAACCATTGGGTTTATTCTACATTTATGCAAGAGTAAATATAAATATTATAATTTTGAGCAAACGGTGGATAAGGAAGCTAACATGTGTAGTGATGCTACATAATCAAATAGCTATGAGTGTAAGTATGGTGATAAAGGGCAAAAGGTACTGGCAATAGCAATGCAGTGTGTTGTATTGTTGCGAGAACCTATGATCCCTTGAGAATGGATATTCATCTGCAAGAAGTTTTCATACAAGAGAGATGGTGAGGCACATGCAGAAATGTAGGAGTTCAAATTGTGATTTGATATCATAGATAGTACCTGACGCTGGGGACGAGACCAATGTGTAACAAGCTTATTCTAGTCAGCATCTTGTAAATGTATTGCAGAAGACTTTACAGAAATTTCATTTAGAGGCCTGCCATCAAAGTGTGATATCCTTCGGTAAGAACGACACATCCACAATGCATGCATGAAAACCGAAACCAGGCTTTGCTCGTCGTGACTATTCAGGTCGGTCCTCGCCTATTTAAAAGAAATGGAATGATTGATGTGTTGAGTCAGCAGATAGCTAGGCAGTAATTACCATGAGAAACGTTACTTACACGTAAGTTGAGGAGGAGGATTTGAAATTGATGTTTGTCTTGACAATAATCTCCCCATGATGGGAAGATACGCACAAAGTTCCTAACAAGAATGAAAGCATTGTAGTTTAAACTTGGAGTAGCTGGAATGGGGTTCCTGTATGCAGGAAATGGGGCTTGAAGTTCTAATAGGGCTTTAGCTAGTGGAGTTGGTATACTTTTTTGAGTGGGGTTTTCTATGGTACAGTTGTTGCTATGGCAACTGGAATTGACATACCTTTTCTAGAGTTCGGGTCCTGTGTGGTGATAACCCACAAGTATAGGGGATCGCAACATTTTTCGAGGGTAGAGTATTCAACCCAAATTTATTGATTCGACACAAGGGGAGCCAAAGAATATTCTCAAGTATTAGCAGCTGAGTTGTCAATTCAACCACACCTAAAAGACTTAATATCTGCAACAAAGTATTTAGTAGCAAAGTAGTATGGAAGTAATGGTAACGGTAACAGAAGTAGCAGTAGCAGTTTTGTAGTAATTGTAACAGTGACAGCGGCAAAGTAACTTAGCAAAGATCAACATGTGAAGAGCTCGTAGGCAATGGATCAATGATGGATAATTATGTCGGATGACATTCATCATGTAACAGTTATAACCTAGGGTGACATAGAACTGGCTCCAATTCATCAATATAATGTAGGCATGTATTCCATACAAGTCATACATGCTTATGGAAAAGAACTTGCATGACACCTTTTGTCCTACCCTCCCATGGCAGCGGGGCCCTAATGGAAACTAAGGGATATTAAGGCCTCCTTTTTTATAGAGAACCGGAACAAAGCAATAACACTTAGTGAATACATGAACTCCTCAAACTACGGTAATCACCAAAAAGAATCCCAATTATTGTCACCTTGGGGTATGCGGACCATAACTCGTAATCGGTGTCGACAACTTGCAAGATAGGATCAAGAACACAAATATATTCATGAAAACATAATAGGTTCAGACCTGAAATCATGGCACTCGAGCCCTAGTGACAAGCATGAAGCATAGCAAAGTCATAGCAACATCAATCTCAGAACATAGTGGATACTAGGGATCGAACCCTAACAAAACTAACTCGATTACATGATAAATCTCATCCAACTCATCACCGTCCAGCAAGCCTATTATGGAATTACTCACGCACGGCGGTGAGCATCATGAAATTGGTGATGGAGGAAGGTTGGTGATGATGATGACGATGAACCCCCCTGTTCGGAGCCCCGAACAGACTCCATATCAGCCCTCCACATGAAGAACGGGAGGCGGCGGCGACTCCATATTGTAAAACACGATGAATCCTTCTCTTTGATTTTTTCTCTTCGGATGTGAATATATAGAGTTGGAGTTAGGATCGAAGGAGGTCCAAGGGCCCACAAGCCACCAGGGCGCGCCCCAGGGGGGCGCCCCCAGGCTTGTGGGCAATGGGTGGACCCCCTCTTGTTGATTCTTTTGCAAGTATTTTTTATATATTCCAAAAATATTCTCCGTAATTTTCAAGTCATTCCAAGAACTTTTATTTCTGCACAAAAATAACACCAAGGTAATTCTGCTGAAAACAACGTCAGTCCGGGTTAGTTCCATTCAAATCATGCAAATTAGAGTCCAAAATAAGGGCAACAGAGTTTGGAAAAGTAGATACAATGGAGACGTATCAACTACCCCAAGCTGAACCCATTGCTTGTGCTCAACCAATTCAGTTGACAAACTAAAAGTGATAAAGAAAAGCTTTTACAAACTCTGTTTGATCTTGTTGTTGCAAATATGTATAGACAACATTCAGGTTTTCAGCAAAGATTATGAACTAACAATACTAACGCTAACATTTAGGTCTCACATTTATCCGTATCAATGGCATAATCAACTAGTGAGAAATAATAATAAATCTCAGATGACAACACTTTTTCAAAACAATCATGATACAATATGATATAATGGTATCTCCCTAGCCCTTTCTGAGACCGCAAAAGATAAATGCAAAGCACCCTTGAAGATCAAGGATTGACTAGACATTATAATTCATGGTAAAAGAGATCCAGTCACAGTCATACTCAATATAAATTAATAACAAAGCATACAAATGACAGTGGTGCTCTCTAACTGGTGCTTTTTATAAGAGGATGATGACTCAACAATAAAAGTAAATAGATAGGCCCTTCGTAGAGGGAAGCAGGGATTTGCAGAGGCGCTAGAGCTCGAACTTTTAAAACAGAGATGAATATAATTTTGAGCGGTATGCTTTCATTGTCAACATAACAACCAAGAGATCTTAGTATCTTCCACGCTAGATACATTATCGGCGGTTCCCAAACAGAATGGTAAAAAATTTACTCCCCCTCCACCAATAATCACACTCCACGGCTGATCCGAAACAACGGGTACCGTCGATACCAATAGTCCTGGGGGAGTTTTGTTTGAAATTATATTTTGATTTGATTTGAGCATGGAACTGGTCATCCCGATTACCAGCCACTTTCTCGTGAATGACAAGTGAATAAACACTCATCATGAGAATAACCCACCTAGCATGGAAGATACTGACAGCCCTCAGTTGCTACATGAGCGATTCGGGCATATAGAACAGATTATTATTTGAAGGTTTAGAGTTTGGCACATGCAAATTTACTTGGAACGGCAGGTAGATACCGCATATAGGTAGGTATAGTGGACTCATATGGAACAACTTTGGGTTTAAGGAAGTGTCCTGCTTAGTACAAATGAAGGCTAGCAAAAGACTGAGGAGCGACTAACTAGAGAGTGACAACAACCATAAACATGCATTGAGATTAACCAACATTGAGTGCAAGCATGAGTAGGATATAAATCACCATGAACATAAAAATTGTGGAGGCTATGTTGTTTTTGTTTCAACTACATGCATGAACATGTGCCAAGTCAAGCCATTAGAACCATTCGAAGGAGGATACCATCTATCATATTACATCACAACCATTTTAAAAGCATGTTGGCACGCAAGGTAAACCATTATAAACTCCTAGATAATTAAGCATGGCATGAGTAACTATAATCTCTAATTGTCAATGCAAACATGTTTCATTCATAATGGGATGAATCAAGAACGATGAACTAATCATATTTACAAAAACAAAATAGGTCGAGTTCATACCAGCTTTTCCTCATCTCAATCATTTCATCATGTATCGTCATTACTGCCTTGCATGACCGAACGGTGTGGATAATAATAATAGTGCACGTGCATTGGATTAGCTGGAATCTGCAAACATTTATTCAAAAGGAGAAGACATGGTAATATAGTCTCTGTGTTAGATCAATAATAATGCATATGAGAGCCACTCAACTTTTTCATCGTGGTTTCTCCTGACCCAAAGAAAGGAAAAAGAATTACAGAGAAACACACTGAAATATTTTTGGAGATTTTGTTTTTCTGAAGAAAGTAAAACAAGAACAAGAAAACTATTTACACGGAAAGCTCCCAACAAACAAAAGAAGAACGAGAAATCTTTTTGGGTTTTCTTTCAATACTACTACTAAATAAACTAGAAAGAAAACTAAAAATAAGCGAGAACTTATTTTTTTTAGATTTTCTCAAAGTTAACACACAAAAAGAAAGAGAGAAAAAGAAAATAGCATGGATAATACAATGAAAAAGTATGAACACCGACAACTGGAATGAGTGTGTGAACATGAATGTAATGTCGGTGAGAAATACGTACTCCCCCAAGCTTAGGCTTTTAGCCCAATTTGGTCTATGCCCACAGATCAAAGTAGCCTTCTCCTGGGTACGAAGGGGGATCCTGAGGGTTCCACTGGTTAGAGAGCTCATGCGGCTCCCACTGATAAATAGGTTCCTCATACGGATCAGGTGATCTGGCTGGCTCACGGACTGGGGATCGTGTCCTCTCCCAGTATGCATAAATGTCTCGGGCATAATATTGTACTCGCCTGATGAATGTCGAACAAAGAAGGTGCAGGCAAAGTAATAATCTGACAAGTACCCTGACTAAATACTAGGTTGTAGAGGAGCCGCTTCTCCTTGTCGTTAGCAATAAAATCATGTGCCACCATACTAGCATAGTCTAAATATTTAACGGGCAACAACATCTCTTGTTTCTCATCATGCCTAATGGGTATCTCAAAGTGTCTAGCAAGGCGAGAGGCATATATACCTCCAAAGATAGCTCCCCTCAAACGGTTTAAGCTCAACCGTCGAGCAATAATAGCGCCCAACCTAAAATTTTTATCACAAAGTAAAGCATGGCACAAAATAGCGCGGTCAGGGGCACTAAGGCCTCCACTCTCCCCACGACCAATCAAACATCTCCCAACAAATAATGAGTAATAGCGTAAAACAGGAAAATGTTAGCTAGCCACTCTCGCTTGACACCCCTCTCTCTTCCTCCACAGTAGTCTCAGCAAGGAAATTCTCAACATATCTAGGGCATGGGTCACTAAAGCCACCCTCATAAGGTATTTTGCAAACATCACAAAAATCATAAAGCGTCATCTCCTTATGCTCATCATATAAATAAAATTCTACCATGGGTGGTGATTTCCTAGCATGAAAGTGAAAATTTTGCATGAAGGTATTAGTGAGTAGGAGGTATTGGTCACACTTATCGTGGAGGAAGTCGGTGATGCTGCATTCTCTACCAAATAATAGAAATCCTCATAAATTTCGGCCGCCCTCTAGAATGCATCACTTGGCCATTCACACGACCGAACCTCCACGGTGCGAGGAAGGTTGTACTTGGGCTTCTCCTTCTCTTCATTTTCATTTTCCTTTGAACCCCAGCTTGAAGAACTTTTCAACCATTTCTTCATCATTTCTTTTCTCTGAAAATTTCTGGAGTTTTTAGTGACTCAAAATAAAAGTGAACCAAACTCAGCAAAATCAATAGCAACTACTCCCACAAGTGCATAGAGGCTATATCATGCATCAAAACTACTTTGGACCATATAAATTTGACATGCAAGCTCAAGAATAAGGTCACCACAACAACAAAAATTTGCAATATATAAAGCACTAGAAAAAAACTAATTAGACCATTGGAGGAGTCACATACCGATGAACAATCCCCCAAAACAATTTTGCAAATGGATCTTTGCACAAGGAGATCGAAAATTCCAGCAAGATGAGCAAGAACACAGGTTTGAGCAACGGGATGATTTTTTCTGGAGGAATACAAATTGAATGGATGCTGGAATAAGGGAGGGGGACCCATGTGGGACCCACAAGCCACCAGGGCGCACCCAGGCTTGTCGCCCACTGGTGCAGCCCCTTGGTGTGTCTCAGTGCCAAAAATTCTCAAAAATTCTATAAAAATCATACTAAATTTTCAGGGCATTTGGAGAACTTTTATTTTTGGGACATTTTTTATTGCATGGATAATTCAGAAAAGAGAACGAATAATATTATTTTTGCTTTATTTATTCTAAATAACAGAAAGTAAAAAGTGGGTACAGAAAGTTGTGCTTTCTAAATTCATCCATCTCATGCCCATCGAAAGGAAAACATTAACAAGGTTGATCAAGTCGTATTACAAACTTCTTCCGAATGACATGAAACTGGAGAATTTTCGAACAACACTAGGTTACCTCAACGGGGATATGCATGTCCCCAACAATGAGAATGCCATATTTCTTTTTGACAGTAGGAATAGGGAATTCAAAACCTCCAATAGCAATAGTTGAAAATTTTCCAATAGAATTGATGCTATTAACTTGAGGTGTTTCTTCAGAAAGTGTACCATGTGCTCATTACCATTAACATGAAAGGTGGCATTGCCCTTGTTGTGATCAATAACATCCCCTGCAGTATTTAAAAAGGGTCTACCAAGGATGATTGACATACTATCGTCCTCGGGAATATTAAGAATAGCAAAGTCCGTTAAGATAGTAACGTCTGCAACCACAAGAGGAACATCCTCACAAATACCGATGGGTATAGCAGTTGAATTATCAACCATTTGTAAAGAGATTTCAGTAGGTGTCAACTTATTCAATTCAAGTCTAAGATATAAAGAGAAAGGCATAACACTAATTAACACCGGCTCCCAAATCACATAAAGCAGTTTTTACATAGTTTCTTTTAATGGAGCATGGTATAGTTGGTATTCCTGGATCTCCTAATTTCTTTGGTATTCCGCCATTAAAAGTATAATTAGAAAGCATGGCGAAAATTTTAGCTTCCGCTATATTTCTTTTACTTGTAACAATTTCCTTCATATACTTAGCATAAGAGACATTTTCAAAATATCAGTCAAACGCATACGCAAAAAGACAGGTCTAAGCATTTCAACAAAGCACTCAAAATCCTCATCATCCTTTCTCTTGGATGGTTTAGGAGGAAAGGGCATGGATTTTTGAACCCATGGTTCTCTTTCTTTACCATGCTTACTAGCAACGAAGTCTCTCATATCATAACGTTTATTCTTAGGTTGTTGGTTATCAAAATCAACAGCAGGTTCAATCTCCACATCAATATCATTACTAGGGTGAGCATCAGTATGAACATCATCATTAACATTATCACTAAGTTCTTGTTCATTACCAGATTGTCTCTCAGCATCAGAAATAGAAATATCATTGGGATTGTCATGTGTGTCTACAATAGGTTCACTAGAAGCATGAAAAGTCCTATAAGTTTTTCTTTTATTTTTATTAGAAGGACTAGGTGCATCAGTGTTAATTCTCTGAGAATCTTGCTCAATTCTCTTAGGATGGCCCTCAGGATACAAAGGTTCCTGAGTCATTTTACCACATCTAGTTATAACTCTAACAGGATGATCATTGTTCTTACTATTCATCTCATTGAGAAAATCATCTTGTGCCTTAAGTACTCGTTCTACTTGAGTTTTTACCATAGAAGCATGTTTACTGATAAGCTTAAGATCATTAACAGTTCTACACATATAATCACCCAAGCATTCAAGCATATAAGCATTACGTTTTAATTGTCTACTAACATAAGCATTGAAGTTTTCTTGTTTAACAATAAAGTTATCAATTCATTCAAGCATTGACTAGCAGACTTATTATAAGGAATATCACCTTCATCAAATCTATAGAGAGAATTTACCTCTACTACCTGTGTCGGAATATTAAGACCATGGATTTCTTCAATAGGAGGTAAATTCTTAACATCTTCAGCTTTAATACATTTTTCTTTCACATATTTCTTTGCTTCTTGCATATCTTCAGGACTGAGAAATATAATACCTCTTTTCTTTGGAGTTGGCTTAGCAGGTGGTTCGGGAAGAGTCCAATCATCATCATTGCTCAATATATTATTCAATAGTTTTTCAGCAACAAAACACAACCAACACAACTATCTAGGTGGTTCCTAGAAGCATTGGTTAGTCCATTATAAAAGATATCAAGTATTTCATTTTTCTTGAGAGGATGATCAGGCAAAGCATTAAGTAATTGGAGAAGCCTCCCCCAAGCTTGTGGGAGACTCTCTTTTTCAATTTGCACAAAGTTAAATATTTCCTGTAAAGTGGCTTATTCTTATGAGCAGGAAAATATTTTTCAGAGAAATAATAGATCATATCCTGGGGACTACGAACACAACCAGGAGCAAGAGAATTAAACCATATCTTAGCATCACCCTTTAGTGAGAAAGGAAACAACCTGAGAATATCGTAATAGCGAATTTTTTCCTCGTGGGCAAATAAGGTGGCTATATCATTTAATTTAGTAAGATGTGCCACAACAGCTTCAGATTCATAACCATGGAAAGGATCAGATTCAACCAAAGTAATTAACACAGAATCGACAGAGAATTCATAATCCTTATCCGTGACAAAGATAGGTGAAGTAGAAAATTTAGGATCATATTGCATTCTAGCATTCAAAGATTTTTCTTTCCACTTGCATAATAATTTCTCAAGATCATCTCTATCCTTACAAACAAGAAAGTCCCTAGCTACCTCTCCACCCATAACATAACCCTCAGGTATAACATGAAGTTCATATCTAGGAGAGCTAGTCTTATCAGGTGTTTCAAAGTTTCCAGTTTCAATAATTTCATCAGTTTCAGAAATATCATCATCCTCAACATAATCAATAGTTCTAACTCTAGCAAGGTGTTCATCAAGTAATTCACCCAGTGGCACAGTTTTATCAAGCAATGTAGTAGCATCATAAGCATCATTCATAGTAGAAGCAGCATCATCTATAACATGCGACATATCAGAATCAATAGAAGGTGTAGGTGTCGCAAGTTTACTCAAAACAAAAGGTGAATCAAGTGCAGAGCTAGATGGCAGTTCCTTCCTCCCCTCATAGCAGAGGGAAAAATCTTAGTCCTGGTATCTTTCAAATTCCTCATAGTGATCAACAGATATAAATCCCAAGTGACTCAGAGAATAGAGCTATGCTCCCCGGCAACGGCGCCATAAAAAGGTCTTGATAACCCACAAGTATAGGGGATCGCAAAAGTTTTCGAGGGTGGAGTATTCAACCCTAATTTATTGATTTGAAATAAGGGAAGCGAAAGAATATTCTCAAGTATTAGTAGTTGAGTTGTCAATTCAACCACACCTGAAAAACTTAATATCTGCAGCAAAGTATTTAGTAGCATAGTATGGAAGTAACGGTAACGGTAATAGAAGTAACAGTAGCAGTATTGTAGTAATTGTAACAGTGGCAGCGACAAACTAACTTAGCAAAGATCAATATGTGAGGAGCTCGTAGGCAATGGATCAGTGATGGATAATTATGTCGGATGTCATTCATCATGCAACCGTTATTTGTAACACCCCGAGAATCATGCTACAGTAATCTCCCCCCTAATGGTGGCCATGTCATCATGATTACTATGCAAACTGCCACTTAATAGAACTCAAAGTCAATTGCAAATTCAAATGCCAAGTCAAATAATAATTTTATAAAGCAGTAAATTAAAAATGTTCCTTAGGTTGAAAATATTAACTATATAATTGTCATACATTAACCAACATTTTTGGAGAAATTTAAATTGCCCTGGGTATTAAAATAGAGGACCAACAACACCTTTTTATTCCATTTAAATAAAACTTCAAATTTATAAATTATTCTGGCCCCAAACTTTTTTTGTGCTAGTACAAAACATTGCAAAGTATTTATGAGTTAAATATCATAATAAAAAAAATATAATTGATAACCCAAGATAAAGCAAAATAGTAGATAAAACTGAAAACAGAACAAATAAAAAAGAAAAGCAGAAAGAAATAGAATTATAAAAAGAAACAAATGTACAAGGCCTAAGTGCACTGTGCACTTAGGCCTGCCAGCCCAGTGGCCGGCCCAGGCCAACAGCCGAGCCACCCCTACCTCTATTCACCGTAGCGCGTTGGACGTCTGTACGCCGTACATGGCGCGAATGGGCCACGGGGCGGCCTTCCAGCGACCTCAAGTCATCGGCCACCCTCCCTGGCGCAACCCTAACCCTAGACGCCTCCTAGTTCGCCCTCTCGCCCAGATCCCCTTTCCCCGCGCACCTCCGACGCCACTACCGCCATGGCCGCCGTCGCCCTCACAACCACCATCCTCCCCACGCCCGTCCGACGTGCCTGTTCACTCTGCCGCCATCCCCTACACCGCATGCCACCTCGAGTTGGTGCTCAGAGCCCCTACAGTGACCTGACGACTTCATCTTCCTTCTCGGCCACCTCGGAACACCGCCGCCCGTTCGTCATCATCGAGCCTTCCCCGCGCCCACTTAGCACATCTGCAGGCCCCATGTGAGCACCTCTCTTCTTCCCCTCACTCCACGCGCTCGATTGCGAGATCTAGGAACCGATCCGTCGTCGGCCAAAATGCTCGGCCGCACGCGCTCATCTCCGGCGAGGCTCCGATGGACCAGTGGTCCCATGCGTGCCTCCATTCGCTTATTGAGATCTCATAGGTGCCGTAGGTGCCAAACATCGGTCGTGTTGCCCTCTACAACGTCATTCCCAAGCTCGACCGAACTCCAGCGCCTGCCGCGGTTGACGCCGTCGTCGACACCGTCCATCCCAGCCCCGACTGAGGCCACGAATGGGTGCGCCCGAGCCCTTGCTTTCGAATGCACCCAACCGCGGGCAAAACCATGCCCTATGCACGTTTTCCAGCGATGGCCGAGCCCTCTACCGCGTTGTTGTCCTCGACGAAGCAACTCTGGCGTCGTCTGCTGACCTGGCCGACGTGCGGCCACCCACTGGGTCGCCGACAAGTGGGTCCAGTGGGCCCCGATGACCGCGTTGACCAGAGTCAATGTGCTGACTGTGCAGTCCAGTCACTGACGGGTGGTGACGGTGTCATGGACTAGGGGGTACTCACCACGTCATCTCCCGATCTGTTAGATTGGGCTGAGGACCCCCATGGCCGTATACTCATGGGACCAGTTCGGACAGCTGCCGCATACATGGAAGATTCTACAAGACTTGGTGATCAAGACAAGGACTCCTCCCCACCGGCGTATTCGGCTAGGACTCTTGTTATACTAGGCCTCTAGTGCATTATATAAACCGAGGCCAGGCTAGTCGATAGATCATATATGTACAATCATACCACAGGCTAGCTTCTAGGGTTTAGCCTCTCTGATCTCGTGGTAGATCTACTCTTGTACTACCCATATCATCAATATTAATCAAGCAGGACGTAGGGTTTTACCTCCATCAAGAGGGCCCGAACCTGGATAAAACTTCGTGTCCCCTGCCTCCTGTTACCATCCTCCTTAGATGCACAGTTCGGGACCCCCTACCCGAGATCCACCGGTTTTGACACTGACATTGGTGCTTTCATTGAGAGTTCCGCTGTGTGATCGGCAAAAAGATCGATGGCTCGTCTGCGGGTCAACTGCGATGCCGACATCTTCGTCGCCGGCTCGACTGGTCACCTTGGCTCGACCGAGGACCGTGCTCCATCTCTGATCGTCATGTTCGGACGAGGGCCTTCATCAACATCAACTCCGATCTCTATCAAGATCATGGAGGAATCATCCATGGAGCTCGGGGGCTCAACATCAACATTGCCCTCGGGCGACCGTGCTGTTTTTCCGAACAGCGAACTTGTATTCGCTGCCACGACCTCTTAAAGCATTGCTTTGATGATACCTTTGGTGGAATTGTGCGGAATTGAGTCTGGAACAACCATGAAAAATTTCATCGAGTTCCGATGGAGGAATCTCCGACAATCTACGATATACTGGAGCCCTGTCAAATCTGGACGGGAATCTGGACGAGTTTAGGGCGTGGTCTCCAGAGCCTAGCTCGGAGGTCCTTTGGAAGATCCAACCGTTCATCTACTGCGGCATTCCCATATCTATAACCCCTCCAAATTTCAGCTCGATCCGACGGTTCAAACTCCGGGAACCTTCCGATGAGTGGATCAATTTTCGGATCCGTTTTCTGCGCGAATACGGATCCGATCCGAATTCATGTTTCTTTATGAACGTGACATTGGACAACCTTTTTAGAGGAATTCTCTTCTAGGGTATTCTGCGTTGTTTTTAAACACGCGCCCGTAAATTTTTAAGCCTCCCCTGAGGTCGCCTTCATCATCATGCTGGTGTCAAACCAGTCTGGCGATATTGCTACAAGGCTGCCGACCTGCGCTAGATACGTCATCACTTTGTTGAGCTGAGCTCAACTTCTTCGGATCATCATCTTGGCAAGCCGAACAAGAGTCCGGCATAGCGAAGGATAAATCATCACCAACCTCATCGCCCCATGAATTACACGGAGCGGGCATACTGGCATCGCCGCACGGTCACTTCATCAAGCCAGCATCGACCACGTCACGACCTGCATCGGCAGGGCCGCACTATTGCTTCTTCAAGCTGGTGTCCATCACGCCGGCCTACTTCGACATCTCGGCTGGACCGGGGGCTTCGCCATCTCTTCATCAACCTACTCCGGAGACTTCGGCGTCACTAGCCGACCAACTCCGTCATGTTAGCTGGACCGAGGGCTTTGCCTCGGCGAGCCAACATTTGTCAGCATCGTCATATCGCCGCTTTATCACCCATCAGGCAATGGGTGTGCGGATCAAGTCCCAATTTTGCAAATCACCTTTCTTCGGATTGCTACAACAAATAAACCAGGTGCTATTAATCGTACTATTTTTTGCTTGTTTGGGTTTATTTTTCCCAAGGAATTATTACTCTAGTTTGTCCATCATCTGTACACAGGTCTATCAAATGATGGCCGCATTAACGAGGGTCGCGTGGTGGTTCGGTCAGTTTTCGTACATAGTCCCGCGAACGCCGCATCTGGAACTTGGACCGACCTGTGAATTCAGGCTTTGCCACGCCTTTACCGCATCACGCTGACGCCCTGCGTCGACATTGACTTCGGCGATAGGCCATATTTCTTTTATTACTCACTTTGCATAAATTATTTATTATGCAATGATTTTTTTTAATTATTATTACTATTATCTCTGGTTTGCACTATTTTTTGTGCACAGGAAAATGATCCGGGGACTTCGTCGTCACTCTGCCGGTCTGCATTGACCGTGCTATGTCACCACTTCGGCGTGTCGAGCTCTCCGCTCCGCCACCTCGGGACCGGCTTGGGGGATGGAACCTTGTCCCGCATCAAGCTCGGACCGCGCCATCAATGCCGAACACATTAACCAGCTAAGTCGCTTTCATGCTCAAAGTTTTAATTTTTAACTTGTGTCCGGTTCGACCAAGCATTATACTTTTTTGGAAAAAAGTTGCTTGTAAAAAATTTCCTTGTCCAAACTTTGTTTGTGACACACATATTCAAATACCCCATTTATTTGAGGGCTTCCTTTATGAAGCTTTTCCTCTTGCATATGATTATACTTGTACGGCTTCGTTCCTTGTTCGTGTATTACGCCACAGTATGCACCATATTGAGTTAAGCGATTTGCAAGCTGGGTTGCCTGGCTCCTGTGCTTACCCCTACATTCCCGATTCTTCGGCTAGGGAGTAAAGGGAGCACCTCTGCGATTGTCACGACCGGCTCCTCTGAGCTCTGACCTCAGCCTGGGTGAAGCCGAAAGCTAGCGCTCTTATTGTTTTCAATCATCGTCGGCACATAATGGAACTCATGAGTACAAAAAATCTATTGCCAAAGTCTCATAGTAATAATGAGCACCGAAGAAAGGTATCAGTGGGGGTACTATTTTCTTCGAAGATGCTTCTTACACTTCGTCTGTAATATAGCATAAGTTCCCTGAGCGCGCTTTGTTTGTTACAGCCTTATGGCCCGGTTGCCTGGTTATCGGAAACACTATCGATATTCTCGACAGGTGGAGTACATAACACTTTTCGGTCCTTGACCGAAGAGGGAGAAGCTGATGGTCGGTTAAGATGTGCTTAAAGTTCGGTTGAACAAAGATATGATATGAGTACTCCGGTACATACAATCATTATACATAAAATTCTTTTACCCAAGTCACTTGGGGGCTCTTAAATTTATATGAGCCGTTTTATAATAAGTGTTCTTCTTCTTAGTCGTTGCACAATTTTTATTACTATTATTATTTATCACTCCTTTTTTCGACACGAGTGTGTGGTCACTAGCCGGGGAGCCTAATTTCTCTCTCAAAGCTGCTAGAGTTTAGTTTGCAAAACTGGCCTAATGAGAAGTACTCCGCCTTCAGGATAGGAGGTTGAAGCTGTAGGCTGACCCGCTTGAAGTCTTGATATAGGATGTGTCATGTTAAAGCACGATAGAAGCACCTTTTTTTTAAAGTCCAATTTTCTGATTGGCACCAAACAATTGATCTAGTTCGGACGTCAATTTTTTCTGACGTATTTTGGTTTCCCAAGCCTATGGCACTTTTAAACTATTTGTGTGTTTGTAGCACAAGTCTCGCAGTGCAATGCCGGACACCTTTATAAATTCGGCAAAAACATTCTCGGATCTCACTATATATGCATTGATTTTGAATTGTGTCTTCGGTCAATAGTTGGGTTGCCCGGCTCCTGCGCTTGCCTCGTGCGTTCCGCTTTGTTCGGCTAGGTGTGCAAAGGGAGAACCACTGCGATTGTGCTTCTAGATCACATGGTTAAGCACCTCAGTGGAGAAAGCCAAAAACTGACTGTCACAATAAGCGTAAACTGGTCAGCGATCCGATGACGGTGTTAAATGATGGGCCATTCATAACATTGGCCAAAGTGTTTACGGCTTGACCTCGGCTGTCGCCGAACACTACCGGGGGCTAGTAACTGGCCTCCCAAACTAAATCCTCAATATTTTGCTCTTACATTAGAGCTAAGGTTTCATGATCATGCTTAGCATGACAACCCAAAGAAAGGAACCGATAGCGGGACTATTTTCTTTGGAAGACATTTCTTATGTCAAACAATAATATAACATATCTCTCTGTGTACCTTTGTTTATAAAACCGCATGGCCATATTGCCTTGTTTGTCGTAAATCTTTGCCCTCATAAATGCTTTATAAAATAGGACAAACACTCCTCGGCTACTGGCCGAGGAGGTGGAAGCCGATGGTCGGTCAACAAAGTTTTGTACAATGCGGATCCGAGCATTAATGATGTAAAGTACTTGGATACATAGAGTCATTACACATAATTTGTGATTTTACTATGGATATCGATCCTTAATTCGGCCACTCGTACCCGCATTAAGGCTCGGGGGCTACTGGGCTTCGGGCTTATTATTTACAAATATTAAAGGGGCATATCGATCCCCTGATATAGTGTTGCCACCCGACCAGTGTCTCGGGGGCTACTGCATTGCATGTCCAATGCAGAAAATTTTATGTGCAATATAGTTTCCGAGGATATTTTGATCCTCAGGTTGGTCGGCCGCACCCAACCTGAGTCTCGAGGACTGAGCACGTCGCTTTTAGTGTCCTGAAGTATTCTGCCGAGCTAGGACTTGATCCTCAGACCAATTTTGCAAATTAACCTGAATCTCAGCAGCTACTAGGATCAGCGGTCTTACGTCATCCTTCAGGTGCATCTCGGGTTTTAGACCGATACACACCTTGAGGGCTACTGACTATATATCTCGGTAGAGAATAAATTGCACCAATAAAAAATATTGACAAAAAATCGGCCCACAGTAGGGGTGGCGCACCACCTCGGAAGCAGTCCGACATAAAGCTCGGGCGCTAGTGGATGGCTCCATAGAGGGCATTTCCGGCATTAAGCTCGGCTAAACTCCTTCAACTTTTTTGGACCAAGATGATCTATGACATCTTGGATATAGTCCGGCGTTGGAGCTTGGACACAGTACGGTGTTGGAGCTCGGATACATTTCGGCATTGGAGCTCGGAAGCAGTTCGGCATTGGTTCTCGGCTGCATAAAATACCTCGAATACCGTCCGGCGTTAGAACTCAGACGCAAGAGGACACTGCCTCCCGGGAACAACTTCAAACCCGAGATGTGGCATAAAAATAACAAGGCATTTATAAAGGCCGGAAACTTAAAGGGGCTCCTCAGATACCCGAGGTGTAAACTCGTTGAATGCATTTCGGCGATCCTCAATATCGAAGATGAGAAGATTTATTGAACCAGTTTCCAAGACCGACAACCGAAGATGAAGAACAGTTCGGAAGAATCGAGGAGCGTCTCTAAACTTGAAGACCGGTTCAGGGGGCTACTGACGGTGTCCTGGACTAGGGGGTACTCACCACGTTATCTCCCGATCTGTTAGATTGGGCCGAGGACCCCCATGGCCGTATACTCATGGGCCAGTTCGGACAGCTGCCGCATACATGGAAGATTCTACAAGACTTGGTGATGAAGACAAGACTCCTCCCCACCGGCGTATTCGGCTAGGACTCTTGTTATCCTAGGCCTCTAGTGCATTATATAAACCGAGGCCAGGCTAGTCGATAGATCATATACATACAATCATACCATAGGTTAGCTTCTAGGGTTTAGCCTCTCTGATCTCGTGGTAGATCTACTCTTGTACTACACATATCATCAATATTAATCAAGCAGGTCATAGGGTTTTACCTCGATCAAGAGGGCCTGAACCTAGGTAAAACTTCGTGTCCCCTGCCTCCTATTACCATCCGCCTTAGACGCACAGTTCGGGACCCCCTACCCGAGATCCGCCGGTTTTGACACCGATAGGTGGACCCACTGCTTTCCTAATCAACTAAATTGGTTAAAACTATTTAATTAATCTAATTAGTCACTGACAGGTGGTCACTTTTAGTTAATTAACTAGTTCGGTTAAATTATACCACTGGTTAAATCCTCTTTCTACGATAGATGGGACCCGGCCGTCATGTTTGACTTGGACTGGCTGGGTTGACTGATGAGGTCAGAGTGACGTCATGCTAATGCAATAAATCCACTTTTGAATTAAACATAATTCCAAAAAATCTTTTAAAATTTGGAAATTAATATAAAATAAACCGTAACTCGAATGAAAATACTTTGTACATGAAAGTTGCTCAGAATTTTGAGACGAATCCAAATACGTAGTCCGTTCATCCACCACATGTCCCTAGCATAGCGAACATGCAACCACCCCCCTCCGGTTCAACTGTCCGAATATCCCAAACACCGGGAATACTTTCCCTGATGTTTCCCCCCTTCGCCGGTATCACCTATCCCTGCGTTAGATCACCCCTGGCACCACATATTGCCTTGTTATATTTTGTGATGCTTTGTTTGCTCCGTATTTACTGTTTGTCCCCCTCTTCTTCTTCGATAGACCCCGAGACCGGCGCTGATGCCACTGAGTACGACTATGCACCGACGACCCTTCTTCCTATGCAACAAAGCTTCCAGGCAAGCAAACCCCCTTTGATCAACCATATATCGCCCACTCTCGTCACTCTTATTCTTGCATTAGGTTTGCTACTGTTGTTGATTCAATAGCTCCTATTCTGTTGCATAGCCTGTCATTGTTGCTACAATTATTGATACCTTTACCTGTTATCCTAATGCTTAGAATAGGTTGCTAGAATTACATCAGTGGCCCTACACTCTTGTCCGTCTGCCATGCTATACTACTGGCCATGATCACTAGGGAGGTGATCATGGGTATATACTATACTATTACATACTTATGTTGATGATTCGGAGATGGGGGCTGGAGGGGCAGGTGGTTCCACCCAGGTAGTGGTGGGCCTGGGTTCCCAACAACCCCCTGATGGTTACTTTGTGGCGAAGCGACATGGCAGGTTGTGACCACCTAGGAGACAGGTGGGCCTGGTCCCTGGTCGGTGTCCGCGGTTACTTCAAAATAACACACTTAACGAGATCTGGATATTTGATCTGAGTCTGGCCACTTGGCCTATACGCACTAACCACCACGCGGGAACAATTATGGGCACTCGACGTCATGGTATCAGTCGAAGCCTCCTAGATGTCAGCGATTGAGTGGTGCGCGCCAGGTTGGACCGCATAATGCAACTTCCTTTGTAATGCAGGTTGCTAGGTCTGCTCACTGGCCGCGTTCGCAGCGTGCAGGTGGGCAACGAGCGATGGGCCCAGACCCCTGCGCGCTTAGGATTTAGACCGATGTGCTGACCTCTCTGCTAGGCCCGTGTAGGGCAGTGACGTGTTGATCTTCCGAGGCCGGTCATGACCCAGGAATGTGTGTCCGGGCAGAGGGATCGAGCGTGTTGGGTAATGTGGTGCACCCCTGCAGGGAAGTTTATCTATTCAAATAGCCGTGTCCCTAGGTAAAAGGACGACCCGGAGTTGTATTTTGACCTTATGACAACTATAACTGGATACTTAATAAAACACACCTCTTACAAGTTCTAGAGACAACCCGGTGATCGCTTTCCCATAAGGCGATGAGGGGAGGATCGCCGGATAGGATTATGCTATGCGATGTCACCTGCTACTATTCTTGCTACTCTCTTCTTCATGCTTCAAGATGGAGGTTACCAGAAGTGTAGTCTTCGATAGGACTAGCTACCCCCTCTTATTCTAGCATTATGCAGTTCAGTCCATGGATACTACCCTTTTCATTGATACCAATGCATATGTAGTGTAGATCCTTGCTTGCGAGTACTTTGGATGAGTACTCATGGTTGCTTTGCTATTTCTTTTCCCCCTTTCCCCAGTTATTGCGATCATATGATGGAGTCCAGAAGCCAGAGGACCCTGAGGATGATTCTACACGGATTTCGACTTCGAGGAGTAGTTAGGAGGTCCCAGGCAGGAGGCCTTGCCTTTTCGATCATTGCTACTTTTGTGCTAGCCTTCTTAAGGCAAATTTTGTTTAACTTATGTCTGTACTCAGATATTATTGCTTTCGTTGACTCTTGTGTATTCGAGCCCACGAGGCCCGTGGCTTGTAATATAAAGCTTGTATTATTTTAATTTGTGTCTAAAGTTTTGTTATGATATCTTCCCGTGAGTCCCTGATCTTGGTCGTACACATTTGTGTGTATGATTTGTGTATGGTCAAATCGGGGGCGTCACAAGTTGGTATCAAAGCCAACTACCTATAGGAATCCCCCTTCCACACTCCTTGGCCGAAGTTGAGTCTAGTAATTGAAAAACTCTTACTAATATGGTTGTGTGGCTTATGGGCCCACATTGCCATTGGGTGGTATTAGGATCTTTTTTCCTTGTCTATACTCTAGGACTCTGATCTCTCTTCTATTTGGGTTAAATGATTTTACTAATTCTGACTCTAAGTTCTCGTAACTACTCCCTCCCAAAGAGCCCCTTATTACATATGATCGCTTGTTGTACTAGAAGATTCCGAAGATACTCTACGATGTTCTCTCAAGACTTTGTGCCACCGCTTTTGCAATCCCCTTCCATCGACAAACTCCTATGGATAACCATATACAATCATTCCCCATTGATATTGTTATTACAATATACCCCGAAACTCTCTCTATTGTTCTGAGAATACTTTGTGCCTACTGCCTTGTAGTTCTTTGCCACATGAATACCCCTACGGATATTCCTCGCATTTAACGACTATCCTCTCATCCCCAGTTGTTCATGTGTTTCACAAAAATTCTTTGATATACTATTCAATTTTATAAAATCATTAGCAACCTATTGCTCCTGGATTCCTTGCCTTCCTGCATTATGGTTAAATTCCATATTTCTAGTAATATCCGTTGATATCCTTGGTCACTATCATTTCGAGTCCCTTGACTCAATATGTTGTGAATGCTTGCAATCCTCAATCAGATCCTAGAATTCATCTTTCCGGCTCAAGTGCCATTTTAAACATGAGCTGGATCTCGATCAATCAACTTGTCGTTGATTGTACCCCTAAGTATATCCAACTTATCCATCCTTAATCAGAGCGTCTGCTTCTGATTCCTTTTGTTGGAAATCATAATTCCTTTGCATTTAAGCTTTGAATTAGTTAGTTGTTTCTATAATCTGATCTCATTGCATTCTTTCTCCTTCTGGTTGAGTACCGATGCTCACATCAGATCCCTTGTGGACCGTTAGATCTTTTGTTAAATTATCATCCGATAGTGTCCTTCGTATACAAAAACCTCAAGAAGTTCTTTCCCTAATACATAATGCCATTCGTAAATCCTATTCTCTGATTTGGCTAACCATGCTCTGCTTTTCGAGCTGGTGATAATTACTCTTGAAGCTTGTGGCATATGTTTCTAAGATGCCCTGGTGGGTTGAGCCTATGCCTTCCTTAATCTGCATGGGCCCGAAAGTTTTCCAAGGTTCATACTCCTCTGGTAATTCACCAGGTAGGTATTCGCACTCAAATAGTTTTTAATAGAGAAATGAATGAAAGTTTATGCATTGCAGAAGTGGGAGTCGACCTTGAACTTTGTATTCATGCCCATGGACACGATGTAGATCTTATCATTAAAGCTTATCTCCAATTAATTATTCCCTTGGTATAAGTTTATCTTATATCTGGGATCTGGCCTTTTTCAATCATGGTTCCGGTCATGTTCTCCTTTAAATACCATTTATCATGCAAGTTTAAGCACTTGTCTTCTGCAGAGCAATACCCCAGTCCAACCTCTACTTTGATCTGCCGCCGAGTATTACCCCCTGGTATCTCTAGATTATCATGGAACTTCATAACTTATGAGTTCTTCATGAAGTACTACATTCTCACTAATTCCAATTTTTTCACGGGCTCTGAGTTATTAAACACCCAAAGACACTGATAACTGAATCGAGTCCGCACTATGATTCAACGAGGATTAGACATCTTCATTGCTTGCAAGTTTAATACTCCATCATGTCTTTCCTAGCCTAGATTACTACATCATTATCATGCTAATTTTAACTGTGAGTATTTTTAACTCCATCATGTCTTTCCTAACAATCTTCCCAAGTTTCTTGACTTGACTGATATTCATGGACAACTCATTTCTCCATATGCAAAAAGGGTCGAACAGTGGGTCAAAACCCCTGACAGCAGAACCTAGATGTGCAAGACCAAATTGTTAAAAACCAAAATATTATAATGGTTCCTTCAATTGCACAATAATGTGCGATTAGACAATAGACCATGCACATGCTAACCTCAATTGTAAACCTCGGTGCTTCCCTTGTTTCCCTGCAACACATATAAGGTAGTTAGTCATTGTAATATCCCAACTTTCAATTTGGATGTTATACATAGGTCATCATATGAATATCATATTTTATTTGCATATTTGGTTGTGATCCTAGAAATCTTAAGAAACTCAAGGACCCAAGGAGAGAGTTGGGGATTTCACAAATTTTCATATTTGAATTTTCTCAAATTTGAAAAGAGGATCAATTTGGTTTTAATATTTTTTTCTCCAATTGTTTCCAATATTTAAAATAAAAGAGAGAAGATAATATGACTTCTTCAAAAGAGAGGAATATTGGAGAAGAAATTTTAAAATCAAATTTATATTTTATTTGGATATTATTTGCTATTTTATTTGAATTTAGAAAAATATGCATTTTTGAAAATTGCATTTTTAGGCCAGAAAAATGTTCACTTTGTTCTAAATAATAGGTTTAGACGGTGAAAATTGTTTCTGGTATTGTTAGAATCTTTTTTTACATTTTATTAGGATTTTTCTTCGTGCGGAATTTTATTTTTATTTTTTTTTTAAATCTTCTTCCCACCCGACTTGGCCGAAGGCCCAACCGAGCAGGCCGACCCGTGTCACCCGCCGCCTTCCTCCCGCGCGAGGAGTCCGCGCCGCCGCCGGAGCTTGAGTCCGAGCCAGACTCCTCCCGGCGCTGCCCTCCTCCCCGAGGCACGACCCCCTCGCCCTTTATAAGCACCGGACCCCGCCCCCTCTCCCTCACCTCACCCGCGCTTGCCGTCGCCGCCGCCGGCCTGCATCGCCGTCACCACCTCGTAGCCCCGCGCCGCTATCCGCCGGAGCCGCGCCGCCTCGCCGTTCGCCGGAAATCGCCGCTGCCCGCCAGTTTTTCACCGGTTTTAGGTATAAAACCTAGATCGGTTTTTTAAGGTTTTGTCGATTTTCTTTTGGGTTCAACGGTTTAGATCGGTTTTTTTAGGGTTTGCTTGTTAGCGAACGTTTACTGCTTAGCTCGTTTAAATGAACACGTTTGTTCGTTTGGTTCTGTTAGCGAACTTTCGTTCGATAGGTTTTTCTTTTTATTTTACTTTTGGCCAAGGACCTATCCGTGATTACTTTTATCACAGATTAGTCCCTGATCTTCAAACCCTCGCAGCTTTTTGCTCGTTTGTCCAAATCCAGTGAAACCAACGCCAAAATCTTCGTCTTGTTCCCCTCTTTCCAGATAATAAACTTGAACTTGGTTTTGACAATTTAAAATTTGGTTTCAAGCATATTTGAATTTCAACTTCTTTTGATCGTAGTTTGAGTTTTGTAGCTCCGATTTGGTTGATTCTTTTTGCGAATCAAAGCTCTTCAGTTGAACTTTCAGTTTGTTTCTTTTCATTTGAGTTTTACCCTTGCATCAATTGCTTGAGTGCTTATGTATTCTATTGTTTGTTTACAATAGATTTTCCGGAGTGCGAAGCGTGCTACTACGAGTCACTAGGGTTTTTAGATCGTCAGCAAGGCAAGTAACACTTTGATCATACCCCTTTATTACCCAGTTTTGTGCATTTGTTTCAATCCTCAAACACTACATGGTTAGGACTTGAATACATGTGGGTTGTGGGAAGTAGTGATGATGTAGTACCTATTGTTTTTATTTCAAACCCTAGGAGTTACTTCTATGTTGTGCTTATACTGCTATGCTATGCTCATAGATGTGGTTTGGTTTGAGTGATCCATGACAGATGTGATAGTTTTAATTAATGGTTAAACTTAAGGTGGCTACTTTAATACACATCTGGGTGGATTGGTTGAGGCACCCTAGAGCACCCAGTGGTTGTCTGGGCACCTGGAGCAATCCAGTGTTTTCCTGGGATATCCTGAAGTACCCGTGTGATCATCCTACGGTTTGCCACCCTGGCTCAAAGGGATCATAAGATTATTCATGCTAGAAACTTCCGTGTGTAGCCACAAGTCATTATGGGCTCTGGCATAGTTGAGTATGTTGTGTGACCTCTTTTAGTGGTAGGCTAGCAGATGTAGGGGATGTAGGTGGTACTGTCTACCCAGAGTAAAGAGTTAATGCTTTGGAAAGACTATGTCTCAATCATCCGTTTCTTAAACAACATGTAGTCTGTGAAATTCAACGGAGGAGATCGGGTCTTGTGGGGAAAAGTGTGTAAACCTTTGCATAGTGTACAAACTAATCATGATTAGTCGTGTCCCCGGTTATGAACATCTTGTGTATCTGGTACTTGAATTATTGATTTGATCTCATCACTTCACTTAATTAATTTGTTCGGTTATAATTATTATTTTGGGATTGAGTTGGAGGAACCTTCTCAATAATTTTCAACCAACTTTGTAGTTAAATAAAATATATTCCTTGATGTAGGGAAAAACTAGCTTTCTACAAAAATAACCATAGAGCCTCCACCAGCCATATATGCATATAGTTATAGCTGTTAGATGTTCATTGCTCTACAATGTTATTTTGCCAGCATATTCCATGTGCTGACCTACACGGGCTGCAACATATTATGTTGCAGAGTTCTCAGACGAAGAGTAAGGTGCGCTAGGTCGTTGTCATGCACTCAGCTATACCATTGGAGTTGATGGACTCATTTACCTCTGAAGCTTCCGCTGTTGTCTTAGTTAGATGGCCTTCAGCCATATTATTGTAATAAGTACTCTCTTTTGAGACATTCGATGTAATAAGTGTGTAATTGAACTCTGTTATAAACCCTTCAAGTATTGTGTGTCTTAGCATTACCGATCCAGGGATGATACTTGTACAAAGAGATTTGACCGTTTGAGGTCGGATTGCTACAAGACGGTATTAGAGCACGCGCTGACTGTAGGACGCGACCACTAAGATTAGCCATAGGACACTCTTCCCTACTCATTTCTGACTCTTCTCCACTTTCTACTCTATAGATGGCGGACCCAAGGAACAAGTTTGCTCAACCGAATGAAGACACCCCTTTTGGACGACACTTGAAGGAGGCCACTAGATACCTGAACATCAGAATGCCAAGCTTCACCGGGACCTACACCGCCACTCTACCGGAAGAAGAATGCTGGACAATTCGAGTACATGTTCCAGGAAGGACATTCACACCAGTTACGGAGCCCATAGTCTTTTCCTTTGATGCACCAACCTGGAGTCTAGGAAAGAGCATGGCAGCTCACATCACCATGGGACGCATCAACGAAGTTTACCACAAGGATCTTAAGGACACCATCTACCAGAGATGTGGATGCCGAGATGAGCAATGGGAGATGATTTGCACCAGGAGGAACAAGTCCATTGCAACCTACATCCAAGAGTTGAACCAACACATTCGTCGTCAGGAGAACCAGATGTGCGCCAGCATGATAGAACTGAAGAAGGTGATGACCAGGAACATGGAGCTAGAAGAGGAACTCAAGTCTACACGCGATGGATATGAAGAGGAAATTGCAGTACTACTGGAGAAGAATGAAGACCTGAAGAAGAAGCTAGGAGTATTCATGGGAGACCCTACGCCAGGAGGTGACGACCATCCCAAAGACTACATCATCGTCGATGACACCGACTCCGACCCTGACAGTGATGATGATTATGAAGACGAAGCTGGAGAAGGTATCATGGAGTCTTCTTCCGATCAAAATTTCTAGTCGACCACCATATTACCAGTAGTATTCCCCTGTCACACCCTAGCTAGTCATGCATTAGAGTGTTGCATCATGTTTACTCATTCATCAGAAACTTGAAATGGGGATGACAGAACCCCCAGTCCCCTCTGAAACCAACTAGGGTTTACTAAAATAATTTTTCAATGAACCTGAAATGCCTTCTAAAATGCCCATCATTTTTGCCTTGGTTCAGAACCTCTGCCAAAAGTGGTGCACATTTTCCTAGGCCATCCTAGGGTTTTTGAATTAAATCATAACTATTTGAATTTGGGCATTTAAAATTATATAAAATATTTAAATGCTCAAATATCTCCAAACTAAAATGTTTCATGTTGGAAATAATCCAACTATGAGCCAGGAGTAGTTTGGTGACTTTTGGGATTGCCTAGGTATTTTATTTAATTCAACAAAGTTGCAGATATATTAAATAAAAACAGAAAACAGAAAAGAAAGGGGAAGACTTACCTGTGCGGCCCAGCCAGCAACCGGCCCAGCCCAGCACTGTAGCTCCCCGTCGTCTTCCTCCCCACGCCCTGAAGCTGCTGCGTGCTCGCGCGCGCGCGGCCGCGCGGCCACCTCCTGCTTGCCGACGCCCTCCTGGCCGCGTGGACGACGCCCGCAGCCCGTCCCGATCCCCCCTGCTCTCTCTCACTCTCCCTGGCTCTCTCCTTCCTCTCTCTCGCTCTCTCTCTCGCTCGGCCGAACACGACCGTCGCCGCCGTTCGCCATAGCCACCGCCTCCGACCACCCCTCGCTCCCCCGATTAGCTCAGGAGCTCCGCCACAACTCCCTCTTCCTCCCCACCGCTCCACGAGTCCCCGGAAGCCCTGCATCGCCGCCACGTCGCCGTTCCCCTCTTCGGACTCCGATCACCGTCGCTGACGAATTCGCCGTCTCCAGCGCGTCCCCGAGCCCGTTTCGACGCCCACTGCAACCGCGGTGAGCTACGCCACCATTTCCCCCTTCTTCCCTGCTCTCTCCCGACCCCTAGGCCCTAGCCCCACCGCGGCCGAAAGCTTCACGCCGCCGGCGATGTCGCCGTCGTGGCCACGGTCGCCGTAGCGCCCAACCGAGCTCACCATCGTGCTCCACATCTCACTAGGAGCACGTAGCACGCACCAACGCTACCCCAAACCCCCTGCAACACCCTTCCCGTGCACGACCGAACCCCGGCGGCCGCAACTGAGCTCGCCGCCGTCGACTCCGGCCACCCCGACCCCAACGGACTCCGCCAAGAGCCGCGGGTCGTCCTCAGCTTCACTCCGGTGGCCTCCGCGGTCCATTTGGTGGCCGAAACGACCAAAACCACTATCGCCGCCGCACTGATGGTCGCCGCCGGCCAGAACTCCGGCGAGCTGACGTGGCCTAGTTAATTAGCCACTAACCCACCACCTACTGACGCTGACAAGTGGGCCCCAGGGCTTAGTCAAAGCTAACCAGCCCGGGTCAACACGGGATTAGCCCCTGTGTCACTGACGTGTGGACCCCACACGTCAGGTTTGACCCGAGCCAGCCCTGTTGACCTGCTGATGTCACTGTGACGTCAGGCTGACGCAGTAAATGATATTTCTGGATTTAAATTAAATCAGGAAATTCCAGAATATTAATTAAACTTCAAAAATTCATAACTTTTATTCTGTAACTCCAAATTGGACAAATTATATATGAAAAATGATCAGAAAAATCCAATCTATCCATCTGTACTATTTTCATGCATGATCCAACAAGTTAAATGGATGTTTTAATCAGAACAAGGAAAAGCACTTTAAAAGGCCATATTTGAAATTGAAATTTGAATCTTTGACTCAAATTGTTCAAACCCTTCTGGCTTTAGTTGCATTAGCCCAACACACTCATATTGCCATGTTTCATGCATGCATCATATTGTTGCACATTGTTTGGTGATGCCTGTGTATCGTTATCCTTTACGACAGGATCTGTCCCCGAGGAGTACCGTGACTACCCTAACGAAGAACCGTATCCGTGCATCGAACCATCAGGCAAGCAACCAACCATTTGATCATATCGATACAATCCCATGTTCTCGCTCCTGCTCTCTTTTACTGCATTAAGACAACGCGATTCAAACTGCTGTGTGCTGCGGTAGCTGAACCCATTTCCTCTGCATGACCTGTCATTGCCACAGTAACTAGATGAAACCCACTAGCATGTGTAGGAGTTGATTGAGCCATATGTATGTGTTGTTCCTACCTTGCTATGCCTGCTATGCTTAGAGTCGTGTCAGGTCTGGTTCATCTGGGTGATGGGCTAGAGTGAAATGATTATGTCGGTAATGAGAGTGGTGTGGTGAACACGATTTGGTAAAGGTATCGATGAGAGGCCATGTAGGAGTACATGGTGGGTTGTTTCATTGAAGCCGACCTTAAGCACTGAGATCTGTATGTGTGATTTAAGAACCAGCTACTACCATGCATTGGGCCCGAAACCAATGGACCCTCTCGGCTTCTTATTCACCCTAGTTCTCCGTCCAGGAGTTGCAAGTAGTTTCTGGTGTTTGTAGCCTACTGGAGGCCGTGGACAGCGCTGACCGTAGGGGTGGGTTGTGATGCGGTAGGTACGTGGCACGGTGTACCGAATACCCATTAGGTATCTCGGGAACCCTGTTCACATCGTTCGGGGCCGTATGGGAAACCTCGGCCGGACTCCCTGCGGATGGAACCTGAATAGGCGATAAACCTGGACTGGAGGCTTAGGTGATTAGGTAGGTCGTGGCCGACACCCACGTTGGGCTTCCGCTTGAAGGTTGCCGAGTACATGTCGTGTAAGCAACGATAAGTGGTGAGAGCGTGTATGAAGAAGTACACCCCTGCAGGGTTAACATGATCTATTCGAATAGCCGCGTCCGCGGTAAAGGACTACTTGGTTGCCTATACAGTTCATAGACAAGTAAATGGAAACTACTAAAAGCCTCAAGATAAGTGTGAGTGCCGAGGATGGCTCTTCCGTAGGAAGACGGAGGTGGATCCTCGGTAGTGTATTGAAGTGGTGAATAGTGGACTCGTGTGCGCAAAACTATTTCAAGTTGGAGTATCGTAGGATAGCCTAGCCAAGGGTCAAAGCTGGCTTGCTGCAATAACTCCACCAACCCTTCTTGATACTATGCATGTATGTAGGATCTGATGTAAGTCTTGCTGAGTACCTTTGTACTCATGTTGCTATAATCTACATTTTTACAGAAGACGCTGCAACCCCTTCTGATGGGTTCTATGTAGACGTTGACATCAACGAGTAGGCTAAAGACCCAGGTGGTGACCCTGAGCTTGTGATGGACCACGTAGTATAGTTAGGCTTCCAAGCCTCTTTTATTTTACTAGTTGTCTGTACCCAGACAAAGTACTTCCGCTGTTGGCTTGTATGACTGTATGGCTTGTATGTTGGGTCGTGAGACCCGTACCTTTGTGTGTATGACATGTATGGCTCCCTGAGCCTTAAATAAAGTACTTGTGTCGTAGAGTCATGTTGTGATGCTTCGTTGTATTTGCACATATCGAGCATATTGTGTGTATGATTGAAATGCTTGGTATGTGTGGGATCTGACTATCTAGTTGTTTATCTTTAGTAGCCTCTCTTACCGGGAAATGTCTCCTAGTGTTACCGCTGAGCCATGGTAGCTTGCTACTGCTCTGGAACACTTAGGCTGGCCGGCATGTGTCCTTCTTCGTTCCTGTGTCTGTCCCTTCGGGGAAATGTCACGCTTTGAGTACCGGAGTCCTGTTAGCCCGCTACAGCCCGGTTTACCGGAGTCCTGCTAGCCCAGTGCTACAGCCCGGACCCACTTGCTGATGACCGACACGTTCGATGCTGGGTCATGGATGCCTGTCCCTGTAAGTCTGTGCCACTTTGGGTTTACGACTAGTCATGTCAGCCGGGCTCTTTATCATATGGATGCTAGCGACACTATCATATACGTGAGCCAAAAGGCGCAAACGGTCCCGGGCAAAGGTAAGGCGACACCCGTGGGAATACCGTGCGTGAGGCCGCAAAGTGATATGGAGTGTTACCGGCTAGATCGATGTGACATCGAGTCGGGGTCCTGACAGCGTTGGCATCAGAGCCGGACTGCCTGTAGGTTCTCCAAGCCAAACTGGTCGATGTTGAGTCTAGAAATTCTTTAGTTATATGTAGGGGAATTGTTTGTGGGATGGAACGTAAGGCTCTTTTTACTCCTTATACCTTGTGACTTTCTGATCTGAGTCAGTCCATTCTTCCACCGGGGGTTAAGGAATTAGGATCTGTTCTCTCTATCAGGTTCACGTGTTACTAATCAGTAGTACCTTATAAGTTTGATGGTTATCAGCCTAGCTCAGTTCTACTACCACATTATGTTGTTAGAATGGTTCCAGAACTTTGATGTGATGATGTTGAGTGTGTACGAAATCCTTTGTCAAATGTCTCAATATCCTTTTTGAGCATTTACAGCTGTTATGCTGCCGAAATTTTGCTAGAAATTCTAATGCCTTTGCATTATAATTGTGCTTTCAGATGGCCACTCGCGACCTCAATCAAGTGGTTCACCTGACTTGATGCCTAGATGTACCCGGCCATACTGCTAAGTTGGTCAGGGTAATGACTGAGGCCGGATACCGCTGGTATCCCGAGTACACGATCGAAGAGCAATTCCGAGATTTTAATCAAAGCCAGTATCTCTGCACTGTCAGGATATTTCCATCTTATCCTGGATCCACTGAGCCTCTTCACTGCTCCTATGGACTCGGGGTTACTATCGAGATGGCTGTGCAGGATGCCGCCTACTCCATGATGACCATTATGCGAGTCAGATCTGGGTTATTTCGGGACTCTGATTTCCGGTATATGCCAGGATCACTTCCGGGAGCACAAGGATATCTCCAAGCTATTTATGCTGATTCCACTCAGGAGGATTCACGAACTCGCACCACTGCTGAGATGCTCGAGGATAAGGACCGTGAAAATCGGGCCTTAAGGTTAGAGCTCTTCAATACCCATGCTGACCACTGGGCCACTTTGACTCGGTTCGCACCGGCGGTGCAAGCTGGATTCTCAGATATGCGCGATCTCTATCCTGTGAGATCTGCTCTGCCTGACGTGATGGTTTGGCGTGATGTAGGAGGCATCACCCCACCTCGCGGTCCCTGCAGGCCACCGTTTGTTGGTCCAAGGCCTCATCCTAGCCCCTATGGTCCACAAGCTCCGCGAGATCGTCTGTTTCCGGATGAACATGTTGAGCTTCCAGGCTATGGAGGTGACTTTTATGAGGACTACTACGAATCGGTCTGAGTTAGGGGTAGTATCCCTAGTTCGCACTAGCTGTGTCGTCTGTCGTCCCGCGTGACTCGTGGGATATGACCTAGTTTGTACTCTTTCCGGAATTGTAGAAAAATAATGTATAGGAGTTTGGAATGCCTCCGATGAGATGTAATCCCTTTTCACCGTAATAGTACTTCGTTTGGTCTTGTACTAAACCTTGTATGGTGTGTATGACGATGGAATAAAAGAAGCAGTTTCTGTATCTACCATGTCATACGGATGATCATCTTGCATTCCGAGTTATTCCTTGCATTACGTATCCTATGTCGGAATTTTATCATTCTGACTAAATCATTGTCTTGTTTACCTAGGATGGTCAACACGCGCGCCAACCCTGCTTCTCAAGAGCAGGCCGAAGGCAGTGAAGCCAGGAATGAAAATCTGCCTCATCCTCCTTCACTAGCCGAGGTGATGATGGAAGCTGAGAGAAACAAGCGGGAGACAAACCGTTTGTTGGAGCGTATTGAACAGAATACAGCACACCATCAGAGGGCTAACGTGGTGTCACTTAGTGATTTTATCAAATTGCATCCACCCACGTTCCACCACTCCGTCGAGCCTCTCGACGCTGATGACTGGCTTCGCAGTATCTCTCACAAGCTGCGTTCCGCGCTGGTAGCTGAGGCTGACAAGGTCACCTTTGCTGCATATCATCTTGAAGGCCCCGCCAGTCTATGGTGGGAGAATTATGGAGCCATGCGCCCAGCGGGCCATGTCACAACTTGGGCTGAGTTCAGCGAGGCTTTCCGTGAACATCACATCCCGGAGGGTCTCATGGACCGTAAACGTGAAGAATTTTGCAATTTCACCCAAGGCCGACTTTCTGTGGATGCCTATAGCAGGGAGTTTGGTAAGCTCGCCCGATATGCAACTGAGGAAGTGTCTACTGACGCCAAGAAGAAAGCAAGGTTCCGTAAGGGCCTTAGTCCTGAGCTTCGCCGCGACCTCCGTCTGCATGAGTGCACATCTTTTCCGAAACTTGTCAACAAAGCCATCAGTGCTGAAACTGGTCAGACTGATTATGACGCAACACGCAAGCATGGACGCGACATGGGTTCCTCATCCGGTGCTGGTCCTCAGAAGCGCCGCGTGTGGGTACCCAACACCGCCCTGCCACCCAGGTTCACACCGAGGCCATCTTTCCAGGCGCCTCGCCCCGCTCAACAGTCTGCTCCAGCCAAGCCCTATGGGGGTCCATCCAATAATGCTCCTCCACGTACCAGTTCCGTGACTTGTTTCAAGTGTGGGGAATCTGGTCACTATATGCGTGAGTGTCCCCAGACCAACCCCAATCAATCTGCTAAAGCTGTTGGCCGTGGCAAGCCGACAGGGAAGGTGTTCCATGCCAAACCAGTCACCGCTTCACGTGGCCATGTCAATTGTGTCTCTGCCGAAGAAGCTCAAGAGGATCCCAACGTCGTTCTCGGTACGCTTCTTGTTAACTGCCACCCGGCATCTGTTCTTTTCGATACAGGAGCCTCTCATTCCTTTATATCTGAAAATTATGCTCGTTTGCATGACGTTGCATTCTGTGACTTGCCATCCACTATGGAAATCTCTACCCCTGGGTCTAGATGGCAGACCTCTAGGGTAAGTTATGGAAATGAGATCCAAGTCGACAGACTTGTTTTCCTTGCATCCTTGATAGCTCTTAAATCTTCAGATATTAATATCATTTTGGGTATGGACTGGATGTCGGCTCATCAAGCCAAAATTGATTGCTTCTCTAGGACTGTTCAACTCACCCATCCTTCGGGAAAGATAGTCAATGTCTTGACCCGAATAGCCAAGCGGCAGTTATATTCTCTTAACGCCAGCCCTTTGCCAGACCTTGAGGACGTTCCGGTAGTCCGTGACTTTCCGGATGTCTTTCCAGAGGAATTGCCAGGTGTTCCACCTGACAGGGATGTCGAGTTCGTAATCGACCTCATCCCCGGAACCGTTCCGATTGCTAGAAGACCTTATAAGATGGCACCCCTAGAACTAGCCGAGCTTAAGAAACAACTCGATGAATCCTTGAAAAAGGGTTTCATCCGCCCTAGTTCATCCCCGTGGGCTTGCCCCGTCCTATTCGTTAAGAAGAAGGATGGTACGGACCGAATGGTTGTAGATTACCGGCCGGTCAATTTGGTCACAATCAAGAACAAATATCCACTTCCCAGGATCAACGATCTGTATGATCAGCTCGCTGGATCCTCAGTCTTCTCCAAGATGGATTTGAGGTTGGGCTACCATCAAATCAAAATCAGAAACGGGGACATTCCTAAAACGGCCTTTGTTACTCGTTATGGCCAATACGAGTACACCGTCATGTCCTTCGGTTTAACCAACGCTCCAGCCACCTTTTCTCGGTTAATGAACTCAATCTTCATGGAGTATTTGGATAAATTCGTCGTAGTTTATCTCGATGATATACTCATCTACTCCAAGAACGAGGAAGAACATGCCGAACATCTAAGGCTAGTGTTGAAGAAACTTCGAGAGCATCGCCTTTATGCCAAATTCTCTAAATGTGAATTCTGGTTGTCGGAAGTGACCTATCTGGGTCATGTAATATCTGGTAAAGGTATTGCTGTTAACCCTGAGCGAGTTCAAGCCGTCCTTGATTGGACTCCACCCGAATCGGTCAAGCAAGTTCGGAGTTTCCTAGGCTTAGCGAGCTATTGTCGTCGCTTTGTCGAGAACTTCTCCAAAGTTGCTAAACCTCTAACCGAACTCCTCAAGAAAGATAAGAAGTTCGAATGGACTCCACAATGTGAGCACAGCTTTCAGGAACTGAAAAGACGCCTGACCTCTGCTCCCGTGCTGGTACCGCCAGACTTCTCCAAGGACTTCGTTATCTACTGCGACGCCTCGCGACAAGGACTAGGTTGCATTCTCATGCAAGATCGACACGTAATTGCTTACGCTTCACGGCAATTGCACCCACATGAGGAGAATTATCCTACTCATGATCTAGAGCTTGCAGCCGTAGTCTATGCACTTAAGACCTGGCGACATTACCTCCTCGGTAATCGTTGCGAGATATTCACTGATCACCAAAGTCTGAAGTACATCTTCACCCAACCGGATCTGAATCTCAGGCAAAGACGTTGGGTTGAATTGATCACTGACTTCGACTTAGGAATAACCTACACCCCAGGGAAAGCCAACGTCATGGCTGATGCGTTAAGTCGTAAATCTTATTGTAACAATCTGATGTTACAACAAAGTCAACCGCTTCTCCATGAGGAATTTCGGAAGCTTAACCTTCACATTGTACCTCAAGGTTTTCTTTCCACCTTGGTAGCAAAACCTACTCTTACGGATCAGATCATCGCTGCCCAAAAGCGAGATAAGGGAATATCTAAAATCAAAGAGAATATTGCTAGCGGAGGTGCTAGTTGTTTCTCCACAAATGATCATGGTGTTGTGTACTTTGAGGACCGTCTAGTGGTTCCCAAGAACCAGCATCTACGTCAGTTGATCCTTAAGGAGGCTCATGAATCTCCTCTCACCATTCATCCCGGTAGTACCAAGATGTATCAGGACCTACGCCAGAGGTTCTGGTGGACTAGGATGAAGAGAGAAATCGCTCAGTATATTGCTAATTGCGACGTCTGTCGTCGTGTAAAAGCAGAGCATCAACGGCCTGCTGGCACCCTTCAACCCTTAGCTATTCCTGAATGGAAATGGGATAAAATTGGTATGGATTTCATTACCGGTTTTCCCAGGACCAAAAGAGGGAATAATGCTATTTTCGTCGTGGTCGATCGTCTTTCCAAAGTAGCTCATTTCTTACCTGTTCGTGAGAGTATAACCGCTAGTCAGCTGGCAGACTTATACATCTCCCGAATAGTGTCTCTCCATGGTGTTCCTTTGGAAATTAATTCAGATCGAGGAAGTCTTTTCACCTCTCGATTTTGGGAAAGTTTCCAAAATGCTATGGGAACCCGTCTCTCCTTTAGCACCGCTTTCCACCCTCAGTCGAGTGGTCAAGTGGAACGCGTCAACCAAATTCTAGAAGACATGCTTCGAGCCTCTGTTATCTCGTTCGGAATGGACTGGGAGAAGTGCCTTCCATTTGCCGAATTCGCTTACAACAACAGCTATCAATCTAGCTTGGGTAAAGCCCCTTTTGAAGTTCTCTATGGACGACGATGTCGAACACCCCTTAACTGGTCAGAAACCGGGGAAAGACAATTCTTTGGCCCGGATATGATTCAGGAAGCAGAAGAACAAGTTCGTATCGTTCGTGAAAAGTTGAAAACAGCCCAATCCCGTCAAAAGAGTCAATATGACCGAAAACATAAGGCTATGACTTTCGAGGTTGACGAGAAGGCTTATCTTCAGGTCACCCCTCTGAAGGGAACCCATCGTTTCGGTATCAAAGGCAAATTGGCTCCTCGTTACATTGGACCTTTTCGCATTCTTGCCAAACGAGGAGAAGTTGCCTACCAATTGGAACTACCTCCGCACCTCTCCAGAGTTCACGATGTCTTCCACGTTTCTCAACTCAGACGTTGCTTCTCGGATCCTATCCGTGAAGTGGACCACGAAACGCTTGATCTCCAAGATAATCTTACATATCGAGAGTACCCCATCCGTATCCTCGATCAAGCCGAACGTACCACGCGACGTCATAATATCAAGTTTCTCAAGGTTCAATGGTCGCATCACTCTAAAGATGAAGCAACTTGGGAAAGGGAGGATCGTCTTCGACTCGAGTATCCCGCCTTCTTCCCGGAGGAACCCAAATCTCGGGACGAGATTCTTTTGAGTGGGGGTGAGTTGTCACACCCTAGCTAGTCATGCATTAGAGTGTTGCATCATGTTTACTCATTCATCAGAAACTTGAAATGGGGATGACAGAACCCCCAGTCCCCTCTGAAACCAACTAGGGTTTACTAAAATAATTTTTCAATGAACCTGAAATGCCTTCTAAAATGCCCATCATTTTTGCCTTGGTTCAGAACCTCTGCCAAAAGTGGTGCACATTTTCCTAGGCCATCCTAGGGTTTTTGAATTAAATCATAACTATTTGAATTTGGGAATTTAAAATTATATAAAATATTTAAATGCTCAAATATCTCCAAACTAAAATGTTTCATGTTGGAAATAATCCAACTATGAGCCAGGAGTAGTTTGGTGACTTTTGGAATTGCCTAGGTATTTTATTTAATTCAACAAAGTTGCAGATATATTAAATAAAAACAGAAAACAGAAAAGAAAGGGGAAGACTTACCTGTGCGGCCCAGCCAGCTGGCCGGCCCAGCCAGCAACCGGCCCAGCCCAGCACTGTAGCTCCCCGTCGTCTTCCTCCCCACGCCCCGAAGCTGCTGCGTGCTCGCGCGCGCGCGGCCGCGCGGCCACCTCCTGCTTGCCGACGCCCTCCTGGCCGCGTGGACGACGCCCGCAGCCCGTCCCGATCCCCCCTGCTCTCTCTCACTCTCCCTGGCTCTCTCCTTCCTCTCTCTCGCTCTCTCTCTCGCTCGGCCAAACACGACCGTCGCCGCCGTTCGCCATAGCCACCGCCTCCGACCACCCCTCGCTCCCCCGATTAGCTCAGGAGCTCCGCCACAACTCCCTCTTCCTCCCCACCGCTCCACGAGTCCCCGGAAGCCCTGCATCGCCGCCACGTCGCCGTTCCCCTCTTCGGACTCCGATCACCGTCGCCGACGAATTCGCCGTCTCCAGCGCGTCCCCGAGCCCGTTTCGACGCCCACTGCAACCGCGGTGAGCTACGCCACCGTTTCCCCCTTCTTCCCTGCTCTCTCCCGACCCCTAGGCCCTAGCCCCACCGCGGCCAAAAGCTTCACGCCGCCGGCGATGTCGCCGTCGTGGCCACGGTCGCCGTAGCGCCCAACCGAGCTCACCATCGTGCTCCACATCTCACTAGGAGCACGTAGCACGCACCAACGCTACCCCAAACCCCCTGCAACACCCTTCCCGTGCACGACCGAACCCCGGCGGCCGCAACCGAGCTCGCCGCCGTCGACTCCGGCCACCCCGACCCCAACGGACTCCGCCAAGAGCCGCGGGTCGTCCTCAGCTTCACTCAGGTGGCCTCCGCGGTCCATTTGGTGGCCGAAACGACCAAAACCACTATCGCCGCCGCACTGATGGTCGCCGCCGGCCAGAACTCCGGCGAGCTGACGTGGCCTAGTTAATTAGCCACTAACCCACCACCTACTGACGCTGACAAGTGGGCCCCAGGGCTTAGTCAAAGCTAACCAGCCCGGGTCAACACGGGATTAGCCCCTGTGTCACTGACGTGTGGACCCCACACGTCAGGTTTGACCCGAGCCAGCCCTGTTGACCTGCTGATGTCACTGTGACGTCAGGCTGACGCAGTAAATGATATTTCTGGATTTAAATTAAATCAGGAAATTCCAGAATATTAATTAAACTTCAAAAATTCATAACTTTTATTCTGTAACTCCAAATTGGACAAATTATATATGAAAAATGATCAGAAAAATCCAATCTATCCATCTGTACTATTTTCATGCATGATCAAACAAGTTAAATTGATGTTTTAAACAGAACAAGAAAAGGCACTTTAAAAGGCCATATTTGAATTTGGAATTTGAATCTTCGATTCAAATTTGCTCAAACACTTCTGGCTTTAGTTGCATTAGCCCAACACACTCATATTGCCATGTTTCATGCATGCATCATATTGTTGCACATTGTTTGGTGATGCCTGTGTATCGTTATCCTTTGCGACAGGATCTGTCCCCGAGGAGTACCGTGACTACCCTAACGAAGAACCGTATCCGTGCAACGAACCATCAGGCAAGCAACCAACCATTTGATCATATCGATACAATCCCATGTTCTCGCTCCTGCTCTCTTTTACTGCATTAAGACAACGCGATTCAAACTGCTGTGTGCTACGGTAGTTGAACCCATTTCCTCTGCATGACCTGTCATTGCCACAGTAACTAGATGAAACCCACTAGCATGTGTAGGAGTTGATTGAGCCCTATGTATGTGTTGTTCCTACCTTGCTATGCCTGCTATGCTTAGAGTCGTGTCAGGTCTGGTTCATCTGGGTGATGGGCTAGAGTGAAATGATTATGTCGGTAATGAGAGTGGTGTGGTGAACACGATTTGGTAAAGGTATCGATGAGAGGCCATGTAGGAGTACATGGTGGGTTGTTTCATTGAAGCCGACCTTAGGCACTGAGATCTGTATGTGTGATTTAAGAATCAGCTACTACCATACATTGGGCCCTGAAATATGACCCCGCTCGACTTCTTATTCACCTTAGCTCTCTGTCCAGGAGTTGCAAGTGGTTTCTGGTGTTTGTAGCCTACTGGAGGCCGTGGACAGCGCTGACCGTAGGGGTGGGCTGTGATGCGGTAGGTACGTGGCACGGTGTACCGAATACCCGTTAGGTATCTCGGGAACCCTGTTCACATCGTTCGGGGCCGTATGGGAAACCTCGGCCGGACTCCCTGCGGATGGAACCTGAATAGGCGATAAACCTGGACTAGAGGCTTAAGTGTTTAGGTAGGTCGTGGTCTACACCCACGTCGGCTTTCGCTTGAAGTCTGCCGAGCACATGTCGTGTGCAGACGCTAAGTGGTGGAAACATGTATGAAGAAGTACACCCCTGCAGGGTTAACATGATCTATTCGAATAGCCGCGTCCGCGGTAAAGGACTACTTGGTTGCCTATACAGTTCATAGACAAGTAAATGGAAACTATTAAAAGCCTCAAGATAAGTGTGAGTGCCGAGGATGGCTCTTCCGTAGGAAGACGGAGGTGGATCCTCGGTAGTGTATTGAAGTGGTGAGTAGTGGACTCGTGTGCGCAAAACTATTTCAAGTTGGAGTATCGTAGGATAGTCTAGCCATGAGTCAAAGCTGGCTTGCTGCAATAACTCCACCAACCCTTCTTGATACTATGCATGTATGTAGGATCTGATGTAAGTCTTGATGAGTACCTTTGTACTCATGTTGCTATAATCTACATTTTTACAGAAGACGCCGCAACCCCTTCTGATGGGTTCTATGTAGACGTTGACATCAACGAGTAGGCTAAAGACCCAGGTGGTGACCCTGAGCTTGTGATGGACCACGTAGTATAGTTAGGCTTCCAAGCCTCTTTTATTTTACTAGTTGTCTGTACCCAGACAAAGTACTCCCGCTGTTGGCTTGTATGACTGTATGATTTGTATGTTGGGTCGTGAGACCCGTACCTGTGTGTATGATATGTATGGCTCCCTGAGCCTTAAATAAAGTATTTGTGTCATAGAGTCATGTTGTGATGCTTCGTTGTATTTGCACATATCGAGCATATTGTGTGTATGATTGAAATGCTTGGTATGTGTGGGATCTGACCATCTAGTTGTTTATCTTTAGTAGCCTCTCTTACCGGGAAATGTCTCCTAGTGTTACCGCTGAGCCATGGTAGCTTGCTACTGCTCTGGAACACTTAGGCTGGCCGGCATGTGTCCTTCTTCGTTCCTGTGTCTGTCCCTTCGGGGAAATGTCACGCTTTGAGTACCGGAGTCCTGTTAGCCCGCTACAGCCCGGTTTACCGGAGTCCTGCTAGCCCAGTGCTACAGCCCGGACCCACTTGCTGATGACCGACACGTTCGATGCTGGGTCATGGATGCCTGTCCCTGTAAGTCTGTGCCACTTTGGGTTTACGACTAGTCATGTCAGCCCGGGCTCTTTATCATATGGATGCTAGCGACACTATCATATACGTGAGCCAAAAGGCGCAAACGGTCCCGGGCAAAGGTAAGGCGACACCCGTGGGAATACCGTGCGTGAGGCCGCAAAGTGATATGGAGTGTTACCGGCTAGATTGATGTGACATCGAGTCGGGGTCCTGACATCCCCCGTGTATATAGTAATAGTCCGAGTATTTGTAATGGTAGCTAGATCGATTGTATGCCCTTGTTTGAATTGAGTGGTGTGATATGAATGTGTTTGTCTCATGTGCATATGGGTAGTGATTTTCTCCTTAGACCTCACTCTATTCTAATCTCTCCCCTCTAAAACCTATCAGATGCCTCCGAGACGTGACCCCGGATTTGTCTTCCCACTGGAGCTCACCCAGTTGATCCAATAGCAGAATGCCTTGATGCAGCTATTAGTCCAGAACCAAGGCAACAACAACAACAACCCACCGCCACCACCTCCAGTTGACAACTTAGCCCGTTTTTTGAGGTTGAATCCGCCGGTGTTTTCCAGTAGCACCGAGCCGATAGTTGCTGATGACTGGCTCCGCAGGATTGGGAGGGAGCTGACCACCGCAGGTTGCACAGATGCTGAGAAGGTGCGTTTTGCCTCACATCAATTGGATGGACCAGCAACCTCGTGGTGGGAGAATTACACAGCCACTTTCCGCATAGCCAATGTCACATGGGATTAGTTTTAGCAAGCTTTCCGTACATCCAATGTCTCAACTGGAGCAATGAGTATGAAGAAGCGTGAGTTTCGCAACTTATGCTAGGGGAATCGTACTGTGGGGCAGTACGTGGATGAGTTTAGTAAGTTAGTTCGCTATGCCCCTGATGATGTGGCCACAGATGCCGCGAAGCAGGAGAAGTTTATGGAAGGGCTGAATGATGAGCTGAGCTTGCAGTTGATGGTGTCAACATTCAATAACTGCCAGGATTTGGTAGACAGGGCCCTTATGATTGAAGGCAAGCAACAATAGATAGAGAGCCGCAAAAGGAAGTATGGACAAGGGAAGTACAATTCTGGAGCTCAACAGAAGCCTCGTTTTACCCCGAACTCGGGAGGACACACACATAACCATGGAGGCCATACCCATAATGGAGTGAGTTCACATAACCACAGTGGCCCTAATAATGGGAATGGTAATGGAGGAAGCAACAGACAGAACCGTTCCAACCCAACAACACCCGCCAGGAAGGATCTAAGTCACATTACTTGTTTCAAGTGCGGGAAGACTGGACACTACGCCACTAAATGTCCTGAAGCAAAGAATTGAAATGGCAATGGAAGCTTAGGGAAGAAGCCAAACCCTTTCACTAGAGGTCAAGTGAACCACAACAACGTGGAGGAGGTTGAAGAACAACCTGATGCAGTGATCGGTTAGTTTTTGATTAAGTCATTTACCTCTCTCATTCTTTTTGACACTGGTGCATCGCATTCATACATATCAAGGGGATTTGTGGACAAGTTTAAGTTGCCAACCTTAGCCCTTAGGTCACCCATGTTAGTAAGCTCGCCAGGAGCAGAGTATATGGCCAGTCGATGGTGTGATCGGTTACCCCTAATCATTGGTAGCCATGTTTTCCCCTCAGACCTAATAATTTTGGAGTCCCAAGGATTTAATATAATATTAGGCATGGAATGGTTATCTAAGTATGGAGGAAACATCGATTGTGCTAGTAAGTCAATTTTACTCACCACCCCGAAGGGAAAAAGGATCAAGTACGTGTCTAGGCATGCGCCAAGGAGGACCCAAGTGAATTCTCTCTCGGGAGTTGTTTAGGAAGAAGTGCCTGTTGTGAAGGATTATCCGGATGTATTTCCAGAGGAATTACCAGGCATGCCGCCAGATCGAGACATCGAGTTTTTGATAGAGCTGTTGCCAGGCACCGGACCAATAGCAAAGAGACCGTATCGGATGCCCGCAAATGATCTGGAGGAAATTAAGAAGCAGATTAAGGAGTTATTGGCAAAAGGTTATATTCGACCAAGATCATCACCTTGGGGAGCCCAGTGCTCTTAGTTGAGAAGAAGGATGGATCTTTGAGGATGGTTGTTGATTATCTATCGTTGAATGAAGTGACTATCAAGAACAAGTACCCACTACCTATGATCAATGATCTGTTTGACCAGTTGCAAGGAGCTAAAGTATTCTCGAAGGTCGATCTTCGATGAGGATACCACCAGTTGAAGATCCAAGAACAGGATATACTTAAGACATTTTTTACCACAAGGTATGTGCTATATGAGTACATGTTCATGTCATTTGGATTGACTAATGCCCCTGCCTATTTTATGAGTATGATGACAAGGTATCCATGGAATTTTTGGATAAGTTTGTTGTGGTGTTCATTGATGATATTTTGGTGTACTCGAAGAATGAAGAGGAACACAAGGAACACTTGCGCTTAGTTCTCGAGAGGCTAAGGGAACACCAGCTGTATGCCAAGTTTAGTAAGTGTGAGTTTTGGTTGAAGGAAGTTGGATTTCTTGGACATGTTATATCAGGAGAAGGTATAGCAGTAGACCCTACCAAGGTTCAGTCTGTCACTGAGTGGTCGGCACACACCTCAGTTGGAGAGATCCGCAGTTTTCTAGGACTCACAGGATATTACAGGAGGTTCATCGAGAATTTCTCCAAGATTGCGAAACCCATGACAGAGTTGTTGAAGAAGGACACCAAGTTCAAATGGACCGAAGATTGTGAGGCCAGTTTTCAGGAGTTGAAGAAATGTTTGGTTACAGCCCAAGTGCCGATTCTTCCGGGTATACGCAAGGATTTCCATGTTTATTGCAACGCTTCTCGCTTGGGACTTGGAGGTGTACTTATGCAGGACGGAAGAGTTGTTTCATATGCCTCACGACAGCTTCGACCTCATGAGTTGAATTATGCCACACATGATTTGGAGTTAGCAGTTGTAGTGCATGCACTCAAGACCTGGAGACATTTTTTGATTGGAAATAGATGTGATGTGTAGATGGATAACAAGAGGTTGAAGTACATTTTCACACATAAGGATTTGAATCTCAGGCAGAGGAGATGGTTGGAGCTCATAAAGGATTACGATATGAAGTTGCATTATCATCCCGGAAAGGCCAATGTCGTAGCAGACGCTTTGAGCCGCAAGAGTTATGCCAATACCCTCGTAAGTGGAGGATTACCGCCGGAGTTAGTTGACGATCTCAAGGAACTTTGTTTGGAGATAATTCCAAGAGGTTTTGTTGCAGTAATGGAGGTTCAGTCTACATTATTGGGAAAGATTCGAGAAGCTCAAAAGAATGATAAGGAAATCGCTGAGATAAAGGAGAAGAAGAGCAAAGGAAAAGCCAAAGGTTTTCGTGAGGATGAGCATGAAACTTTATGGTTTGAGGATCGTGTATATGTGCCCAAATAATGCGGAGATCAGGAAGTTAATACTTCAGGAAGCTCACGACTCGCCATACTCAATTCACCCTGCAAACACCAAGATGTATTTGGATTTGAAGGAATGTTTCTGGTGGACAGGTATGAAGAAGGATATTGCCGAGTATGTAGCAGTATGCGATGTATGTCAGAGAGTGAAGGCAGAACATCAGAAGCCACACATATTATTACAGCCTTTGCCGATACCCGATTGGAAGTGGGGTAAACTTGGCATGGACTTAATTACCGGATTACCCAGGACCTGATCAGGATGTGATTGTGGGGACCCCGACTCATAAGTCGTGATCACCGAATGCACGCGTACAGTGATCCCAGAGATCAATGCTCACTGAACACACAGAAGCTGAATAACAAGAGTCTTACATCCATACATACCGTTTTACACAAGTAGGACCATTATGGTCAAGTCTTGAGTGTATCATCGCAGCGGAAATCTTCAATAACAACTTGGACCCATGCCATCTGCCTTAACCCTACAGGCATTCTGACTGGGAAGCGTCCTAGCTCGCACGATCGTCACCAAAGAACTCTTCAATATATCTTGTCTTTCATGCCTGGCCAATAAAATAACCAGTGGCAAGCCAATGAGTACTTTGAATGTACTCGCAAGCAACCCATGTTTTGGTTCAAGATACAACAATGCATGATATAGGTAAATTTTTGCAGAAAGCTAGTTTTGAGTGCAATGAAATGTTCAACAACTTGTAAGACATGCATCAGGAGAATTCAATTAACCATGAGGACAGGTTACAGATATCAACATAAATAGAGTGGGCATCAACCCAACTCAATCATGTCAAGTCCTTTGACTTGACCCAAGTAGTTCTCCCCACTTATCCAAACACACACACTGGTTTGTAAACATGTGAACGTAGCCCAAGAGCGGTTACCCAACTGTCCTTGACCGTGGACACGGCTATTCGAATAGTTTTACACTCTGCAGAGGTTGCACACTTTACCCACAAGATCCGGGGAACTTCCGTGTCATCCACGACCCACGGTACCTCAAGTACCCGGGGTAAGCACCCGATCACTATCTTTCCCTAGACGACACTAACATGGAGTCCACTCGTTGTTCCGTATCCTCATGATGTACATCATACGAGACTCACTCGAGATCGTAACATCCGAGAGGGGACACAACGGTGTATCCGGTGCCCTGTGAAAACAGTCATGGCCACCCTACCTGGCACGACCCCGTCCCGAGAGAGCGCACCAACAACTCTCCCGTCACTAGTAATGCGGGCTCCAAGCTAGTATCGGCCTTGGTAATCAATAACGCCCTTTCCCATACAAGGGTAGAGTGGTTGCGCATGTAAGGTTGGAATAACAGTCGCAACTTAAACCAATCTGTTTTGAAAAACAACACACACACTTGCCTCGGTACACCACTTTGTCATCAAGTGGTTACCCAACTCATCATCTCCCTCGGCATAAGTGGCACCCGACGGGGTTTTCGGAAAGTCCTTTGAAAATACTTTGTCTCCATCACCATGCATATACCCGTCCCCTTTTTGCGTAGCAACTACTTTAGCATCCTATCTACTCCCACCGACATAACGCTCATAAGGAGGTAGGGTCATGCACAATGCAAGTATCAACAAGGAAGTAACGGAGGCAAACCATCATAATGGTTCCACCTCATCATGATTCCGTTGCAACAACAATATGGTGCTATATGTCATGCATAAAAAGGGTTTCATAGACATGGTCAAAGGGCTGCTTGCCTGGCTCAACAAAGTCTTCAAAGTCTTCTGGTCCAACTCCTTCGTCAACAACGCAATCTATCGTCGCAAAATAATAACGAGAAAAATATGGCAATAATAAAACAGAAAAACCAAAGTGCTTAGAAAAATGTCAACTCATTTTTGTTAAATACTAGGGTGAAAACTAAGAAGGGGAAAATTCCTAGTTTTTGGATTTGGAGTGGCAGAATAGGAGAAACATATTTTCAGAGGGGTTTAAATATATTCAAATTTGAATTTGAATATGAACAGTACATAAAAGTTGTTTGGACATGACTAAAAGTTAACTGAAAGTTATACCATTAAATAGGTGGGATTTTTAGAAAAATATGGGAGTTGGAATTATTGCATTTGGATGAATATTTAATCCTGTGGAATTTTTGGAAAAGTGACAGAAAAAGAAAAAGAAAAGTGGCACTGTGCCACTAGGCCAGAAAGGCCACAGTGCAGCAGGCCCAGAGGAAAATCAGCCCGCGCAAGGCTGCCACGTCGAAGGCGTAAAGGCGAAGTACGCCTTCCACCTACGGTGAACCAGTGCGTGCGCACGTGCATTTTGAAACCCGACGGGTGGGTCCCACCCGTCAGGGCGTGAGGCTGACGGACAGGGCCCATGGCCATCGTCGTCTACCTCCATCCAGAGGCGATGACGAGCTTGCCGGCGGTGATATAGGGAACGGGAGGATGCGTGGGTGGTACCGTTGTGCTCAGGGAGTAGCCTCCGTTCGAATGGAGGTGGAGTTGGTCGCCGGGGTGGCCTGGTTCGCCGGTGACGGGGAGGCACGGCGGAGTTGCTTCGGGTGGCGGCGGTTCCGGCCGTTCGGCAGCTAAAGAGAGGGGAAACAGGGGGGAATGGTCAGTGGGCTCCTGCGGTTCTAGATCGAGTGAGAGCGGTAGCGGAGAAGGCGTATACCTCTGGATCGACGGCGACCCGAGGCGGCGGAGCTCCGGTCGATCCCGAGCACAGAAGCCCCTTGAGGACATTTGGGTGGTGCGGGCGTGCTCTTGGGGGTGTGAGGAGGAGGCGGATGCTACTGGAGCGGCCCGGGGCGGCTTATATAGCCGGGCACCGGTCCACCGTGGACTCATGCACCGGCGAGGTCACGGGCGAGGCCAAAGGCCGCGAGGGCACTCGTGAACGAGTCCAGACCGTTCGTGGATCAGGTCCACGTCCAGAGGAAGGAAGGGAAGGAGCGGGGAAGGCTCCAGAGAGCTCGCGCGTGTGAGGCTGTGCAGTGGAGTTTGCAGGTGGCCGGCGCGCGTGCGAGGGAGGCCACATGAGGGAGAAGGAGGAGGGGGCCGACCAGCTGCCGTGTTGCGGACGTCGAGGCATCTCGTCGGGCGCGCTGGGGAGGCCCGAGGTGGCCGGGGGCAGTTGGAAGGGGGCGGCTACAGTGTGGGAGCGCACTGTAGCGTGCTCCAGAGCGCCCAAATGGCCGGCATGGCTATTTTTTATGCAAGGTGGGCGCGGCCAAATATGTCTTGCAGCTCTAGGGTGTAATAAAGAAAGGGGGAGGGGCTTTGGATGCCCTGGGTGGCCAGTAGGAGAAGAGAGAGGTAGAAGAAGAGGGAGAGAGTGGTTGTCCAGGGAGGTAAATGGGGGTATTATACCCCTCAATCATTGAGCAATGGCAAGGGGAGAGTTACTGGAAGTAGGAGAGGATTAGGATCAGTTGTGGTACAAAGTTGAGCTCATGGAGATAAGTGGAAGAGGTAAAAAATGGTATTTTGGTAAAGTGTCAGAAGGTGTTTGGTAATGGTTTGGGCAAGTAGATGATTTCCATTTGCCATGATACTCCACAGGGTGAAATTACACATATAATTAGGGCCTTCCACCAATTTGGAGCTTATTTGGGCAAAGTTGCTAATGCAACTTTTGTAAACCCTAGAAATCAACAGAAATGGACTTGTGTAGATCTAGTTGAGAAAATCACTTCCCCTTGATGCACCACTTGGTGTAGTGGCCTCATTTGGTCATGTGAACATGCTCACAAAAGTTGGGGTCAAGGAGAGAAAGTAGGTAGTACAAAGTTGTTCAAATTTGATTCTGGTCAAAGAGGGTTTTGGGGCACTTTGATCAAGATAACATTCTCTCCAACTTGTGCCATTTGGTATAGATGAATAATTTTACCATTTGAGCATGTGCACCAAGTTTTAGAACATTTGGACATGTTTGGCAATTTAAAGTTGCTCAAACTTCAAAATGGACAGAAATGGTGTTGAGGGGATTTCATGGGGTTATGCTATTCTCCCTGACATGAGACTTGGCAAGATCATCCAACATGTCATATGTGACATGCTAGAATTTTCTTGGAATTTTTGTGGAATATTTCCTTTGTAAATATTTCAAAAGCTTGAAATATCCAGAAAGGGTATTTGAGGGATTTTACCATTATTTTGAACATGACCATGTGTTGAAACTCTTATATATGGACAATATATGTCCACTGAGTTTCTCTAGGTTTTTGTCAAATATTTTTGAAACAATAAAATAATTTTTCCCTATTAAAGACCATTTCTGGCCTTAAGAAAAAGCTTTTAAATAAAATAGGAAAATAACTTTTAAAATTATATTTTTGTGGTTTATGGGAGTCCTATATCTAATAGGATTCAAATATACTTTTCAAAAGATTTTTCACACCCCAAATCAAGTACTTGCAGTGCAAACCTCAATTCAGGGGGTTTTGGAAAACTAATTTTTGAAAATACTATTTGGCCAAATTATTTTTGTAAGAAAATACTATATTGCACTATACACATGGCATGATCATTGTGCAGAAGTTTGGGGCAAGGAGATGAAGTATGGGAGGGGGAGTTGTGTTGACTTTAAAGAGCACTTGAAAAAAAAACACAGAGAGAAAGCCAACTTCAAATAAAAGCCAAATAACACAAAAGCTTTTGTCAAAGACTTTATCATGATTCATTAGCTTAAGTGTTGAGGCATGAAAATCAGGGTGTGACAGACCTACCCCCCTTACAAGAATCTCGTCCCCGAGATTCCCAAACTAGTCATGGAAAGGAATATGAAAACTTGATCCGGGGTTAGTCTTCACGTCCTCATACCGCTTGTGCTTCCGAGTGGTGCTCCATCGAACCTTGAAGTACTCGATGGCGTGGCTTCGGGTATGACATCCTGCTTGATCCATATTGCTATTGGGGTCTCTTTGCGTAAGTCATATTAGGCCGGAGGTCGACGGCTCGGTGATCGATGTCCTTGTAGGGATCGGGTTGGTTAGGAAGTTGGAAGCACTTCTGAAGCTGTGACTCATGGTAAGTGTTGTGCACAATGGGTGGCTCAGGTGGTAATTCTAGCTGGTAGCCGTCTATTCTTCATCTTGTAGTGATCTTGGAGAAGGTCGATAAATCTTGGTGTGAGTTTCTCTTGACATGAAAATGCTTGGTTCTCTTGAGAGAAGTGGCTTGCAGATACACCTGGTCTTCGACGAGAAGGTTCACTTCTTGACGATGGTGGTTGGTGTAGTTCTTCCTCCTTGGCATGGCGGTCTTCAAATGTTCCTTAACTAGCTGAATGGCTCTTCTTCCATCTTCGGGTGGACAAGTAGGTCACCAAATGATGATGACAACTATATTGTCTAAGCACTCCATGAAGACTTTGTTCACGGGTTACATAAAGTAGGCTGGGGGTATTGGTGGTGGTCACTATTGAGTATGGTCCAAGGTGTTCTCGATCTAGAGTCGAGACCCATGGTCATGATCCAACCATGTTGTAGCTTGGTAGGGCTTAAGGGTTTCAAGGATTCTATGGTGCTAGTGAACGTTTATCATCTTATCCTTGAGCACGGCTTCTGAGATGCCAATAGTCTATCTAGTCCTTTAAACAAATAACCTTATACCATCGAAAGCATCATCTCGTATAGGCCAAATCCAATCATCACTCATGATTTACCAAAGTCTCAGATAATTCCTCAGGGTCACTGATACAAACTCATGAAGTCATTTGTCCTCTATTCCTATATCCTCAAATTGGTCTTCCTTATGGCATCGTCATTTCTTGTACTATATTAGGGTGACAATGTGCTTGCTCACTACGTCCACTAGTTCCATAATGAGCCCAGTGATAAGCAAGGTTACGGAGGCTTAACTGGTTCTCTTGCATTTCTGTGGGTCAAACACATGGTTAAAGATTCGATATGGGGTATCTTGTGAAGTCTCGAAGGGTCTAGGAATGGGTTTCTAGTCTGGAGGGTTAAACATAATTCTACGGGGTTGCACTTGGTCGTGGAGATTGTAGCAGAAGTCTTCATTGCTAGTTGGTTGCCGAGGTAGAATCCTTGGTGTAGCTTGTCTTGCTGGTCTTCAGTTGAGGAGAGAGATGAGACGGAAAATTAGCATAGAGGAGGGTAATGCCTAAAGGGGGTTCTATAGTGCAAGTGCAAACAAACAAGGGCTGAAAGGGCCAAACACAAACAATAAAATAAGGCAGGTGATATAGCCGCATACTAGTTGCCTAGGGCAAAAGGGTGGCTGATATCAAAACACAATCAAACAAAAACAAGCAACACACAATCATGGTTCTATTCGAACCATCATACGGACTCGACTGCGCATAGGGGGGTACACGACTCATCCTACCCTAGGGGTTCTCGGACTCAGTAGTCGTGCCTTGTGCCTCACGTAGTCTTCTGAGTTTTCCTCAAGTGTTGCTACGTCTCTTGTAGTTGTTCGATGAAACGATCTGGGTTGAGCCTGAAGAGTCTTCAACAACTTCTCGCCTTTTGAAGGGATGGGGTGAATGTGGCTCCTTGTAGTAGGCATTGACTCAGTCTTCTGTTGTCTTCTTAATCATGACGACCCCTTTTGCCTTCTAAGGCGTCGACGGTACCAGGTAGGTAATCCCTTATGCAATGATATTAACAAGGCATAGTAGAGGTCCAACATGTCGGTTACGTTGATGAAAACATCGACACCAAGAGCGGGGGATGAAGAGAACCGTTTTCCTACTCACTATAGTGAGGCGGGCCAAATGGCGAGGTTCTCATCCACCGGTGGTTGCTGATACAACAACGGTAAGGACATGATTGCTCTATTAGAGATGTCTATCATGGTCTTGCATATCTTACACCCTGATCGTCATAGGACAAGGTTGCATCATCCTGGGGAAAATTCAAAGGTGTCACCATCCTCTGGGTCTTCATGTCCTCATTCTTCAAAGGCGTATCTTCTGTTGGCATCGTATTGTTGTGGTGTCGCGAATCTTGGGTTCAGAAGAGGTGGGTGAGTATTTGGCAAGGTATACTCCTTCTAGTCTATCCACGAGAATTACAAGGAATCCCGTGGTCAGGGGCTTGAGGGTGCTAGCGACCGTTTGCAATAGTTTTGAAGGGAAGAGATCCATGGGGAAAGTATACCTTAGTTTTTGAAAAACTGAGAAGGGAAGAGAAGTATAGATAGTTTTGAAAACTAGTAATAGTTTTAGAAATAATTTTACCCTATCTAACGACCATGCTAACTAAGGCTTCCTACAGTCAGGATGGCTCTGATACCAGCTCTGTGGGGACCCCGACTCATAAGTCGTGATCACCGAATGCACGTGTACAGTGATCCCAGAGATCAATGCTCACTGAACACACAGAAGCTGAATAACAAGAGTCTTACATCCATACATACCGTTTTACACAAGTAGGACCATTATGGTCAAGTCTTGAGTGTATCATCGCAACGGAAATCTTCAATAACAACTTGGACCCATGCCATCTGCCTTAATCCTATAGGCATTCTGACTGGGAAGCGTCCTAGCTCGCACGATCGTCACCAAAGAACTATTCAATATATCTTGTCTTTCATGCCTGGCCAATAAAATAACCAGTGGCAAGCCAATGAGTACTTTGAATGTACTCGCAAGCAACCCATGTTTTGGTTCAAGATACAACAATGCATGATATAGGTAAATTTTTGCAGAAAGCTAGTTTTGAGTGCAATGAAATGTTCAACGACTTGTAAGACATGCATCAGGAGAATTCAATTAACCATGAGGACAGGTTACAGATATCAACATAAATAGAGTGGGCATCAACCCAACTCAATCATGTCAAGTCCTTTGACTTGACCCAAGTAGTTCTCCCCACTTATCCAAACACACACATTGGTTTGTAAACATGTGAACGTAGCCCAAGAGCGGTTACCCAACTGTCCTTGACCGTGGACATGGCTATTCGAATAGTTTTACACTCTGCAGAGGTTGCACACTTTACCCACAAGATCCGGGGAACTTCCGTGTCATCCACGACCCACGGTACCTCAAGTACCCGGGGTAAGCACCCGATCACTATCTTTCCCTAGACGACACTAACATGGAGTCCACTCGTTGTTCTGTATCCTCATGATGTACATCATACGAGACTCACTCGAGATCGTAACATTCGAGAGGGGACACAACGGTGTATCCGGTGCCCTGTGAAAACAGTCATGGCCGCCCTACCTGGCACGACCCCGTCCCGAGAGAGCGCACCAACAACTCTCCCGTCACTAGTAATGCGGGCTCCAAGCTAGTATCGGCCTTGGTAATCAATAACGCCCTTTCCCATACAAGGGTAGAGTGGTTGCGCATGTAAGGTTGGAATAACAGTCGCAACTTAAACCAATCTGTTTTGAAAAACAACACACACACTTGCCTCGGTACACCACTTTGTCATCAAGTGGTTACCCAACTCATCATCTCCCTCGGCATAAGTGGCACCCGACGGGGTTTTCGGAAAGTCCTTTGAAAATACTTTGTCTCCATCACCATGCATATACCCGTCCCCTTTTTGCGTAGCAACTACTTTAGCATCCTATCTACTCCCACCGACATAACGCTCATAAGGAGGTAGGGTCATGCACAATGCAAGTATCAACAAGGAAGTAACGGAGGCAAACCATCATAGTGGTTCCACCTCATCATGATTCCGTTGCAACAACAATATGGTGCTATATGTCATGCATAAAAAGGGTTTCATAGACATGGTCAAAGGGCTGCTTGCCTGGCTCAACAAAGTCTTCAAAGTCTTCTGGTCCAACTCCTTCATCAACAACGCAATCTATCGTCGCAAAATAATAACGAGAAAAATAAGGCAATAATAAAACAGAAAAACCAAAGTGCTTAGAAAAATGTTAACTCATTTTTGTTAAATACTAGGGTGAAAACTAAGAAGGGGAAAATTCCTAGTTTTTGGATTTGGAGTGGCAGAATAGGAGAAACAGATTTTCAGAGGGGTTTAAATATATTCAAATTTGAATTTGAATATGAATAGTATATAAAAGTTGTTTGGACATGACTAAAAGTTATACCATTAAATAGGTGGGATTTTTAGAAAAATATGGGAGTTGGAATTATTGCATTTGGATGAATATTTAATCCTGTGGAATTTTTAGAGAAGTGATAGAAAAAGAAAAAGAAAAGTGGCACTATGCCACTGGGCCAGAAAGGCCATAGTGTAGCAGGCCTAGAGGAAAATCAGCACGCGCAAGTCTGCCACGTCGAAGGCGTAAAGGCGAAGTACGCCTTCGACCTACGGCGAACCGGTGCACGTGCGCTTGCATTTGGAAACCCGACGGGTGGGTCCCACCCGTCAGGGCGTGAGGCTGACGGACAGGGCCCATGGCCTTCGTCGTCTACCTCCATCCAGAGGCGACGGCGAGCTCGCCGGCGGCGATATAGGGCACGGGAGGATGCGTGGGTGGTACCCTTGTGCTCAGGGAGTAGCCTCCGTTCGGATGGAAGTGGAGTTGGTCGCCGGGGTGGCCTGGTTCGCCGGCGACAAGGAGGCACGGCTGAGTTGCTTCGGGTGGCGGCGGTTCCGGCCGTTCGGCGGCTAAAGAGAGGTGAAACAGGGGGAATGGTCAGTGGGCTCCTGCGGTTCTAGATCGAGTGAGAGCGGTAGCGGAGAAGGCATATAACTCTAGATCGACAGCGACCCGAGGCGGCGGAGCTCCGGTCAATCCCGAGCACAGAAGCCCCTTGAGGACGTTTGGGTGGTGCGAGCATGCTCTTGGGGGTGTGAGGAGGAGGCGGATGCTACTGGAGCGGCCCGGGGTGGCTTATATAGCCGGGCACCGGTCCACCGTGGACTCGTGCGCCGGCGAGGTCACGGGCGAGGCCAGAGGCCGCGAGGGCACTCGTGAACGAGTCCAGACCATTCGTGGATCAGGTCCACGTCCAGAGGAAGGAAGGGAAGGAGCGGGGAAGGCTCCAGAGAGCTCGCGCGTGTGAGGCTGTGCAGTGGAGTTTGCAGGCGGCCGACGCGCGTGCAAGGGAGGCCACAGGAGGGAGAAGGAGGAGGGGGCTGACCAGCTGCCGTGTTGCGGATGTCGAGGCGTCTCGTCGGGCGCGCTGGGAAGGCCCGAGGTGGCTAGGGGCGGTTGGAAGGGTGCGGCTATAGTGCGGGAGCGCATTGTAGAGCGCTCCAGAGCGCCCAAATGGACGGCATGGCTATTTTTTATGCAAGGTGGGTGCGGCCAAATATGTCTGGCAGCTCTAGGGTGTAATAAAGAAAGGGGGAGGGGCTTTGGATGCCCTGGGTGGCCAGTAGGAGAAGAGAGAGGTAAAAGAAGAGGGAGAGAGTGGTTGTCCAGGGAGGTAAATGGGGGTATTATACCCCTCAATCATTGAGCAATGGCAAGGGGAGAGTTACTGGAAGTAGGAGAGGATCAGGATCGGTTGTGGTACAAAGTTGAGCTCATGGAGATAAGTGGAAGAGGTAAAAAATGGTATTTTGGTAAAGTGTCAGAAGGTGTTTGGTAATGGTTTGGGCAAGTAGATGATTTCCATTTGCCATGATACTCCACAGGGTGAAATTACACATATAATTAGGGCCTTCCATCAATTTGGAGCTTATTTGGGCAAAGTTGCTAATGCAACTTTTGTAAACCCTAGAAATCAACAGAAATGGATTTGTGTAGATCTAGTTGAGAAAATCACTTCCCCTTGATGCACCACTTGGTGTAGTGGCCTCATTTGGTCATGTGAACATGCTCACAAAAGTTGGGATCAAGGAGAGAAAGTTGGTAGTACAAAGTTGTTCAAATTTGATTCTGGTCAAAGAGGGTTTTGGGGCACTTTGATAAAGATAACATTCTCTCCAACTTGTGCCATTTGGTATAGATGAATAATTTGACCATTCGAGCATGTGCACCAAGTTTTAGAACATTTGGACATGTTTGGCAATGTAAAGTTGCTCAAACTTCAAAATGGACAGAAATGGTTTTGAGGGGATTTCATGGGGTTATGCTATTCTCCATGACATGAGACTTGGCAAGATCATCTAACATGTCATATGTGACATGCTAGAATTTTCTTGGAATTTTTGGGGAATATTTCCTTTGTAAATATTTAAAAGCTTGAAATATCCAGAAAGGGTATTTGAGGGATTTTACCATTATTTTGAACATGACCATGTGTTGAAACTCTTATATATGGACAATATATGTCCACTGAGTTTCTCTAGGTTTTTGTCAAATATTTTTGAAACAATAAAATAATTTTTCCCTATTAAAGACCATTTCTGGCATTAAGAAAAAGCTTTTAAATAAAATAGGAAAATAACTTTTAAAATTATATTTTTGTGGTTTATGGGAGTCCTATATCTAATAGGATTCAAATATACTTTTCGAAAGATTTTTCACACCCCAAATCAAGTACTTGCAGTGCAAACCTCAATTCAGGGGGTTTTGGAAAACTAATTTTTAAAATACTATTTGGCCAAATTATTTTTTAAGAAAATACTATATTGCACTATACACATGGAATGATCATTGTGCAGAAGTTTGGGGCAAGGAGATGAAGTATGGGAGGTGGAGTTGTGTTGACTTTAAAGAGCACTTGAAAAAAACACAGAGAGAAAACCAACTTCAAATAAAAGCCAAATAATGCAAAAGTTTTTGTCAAACCACACTTTATCATGATTTATTAGCTTAAGTGTTGAGGCCTGAAAATCAGGGTGTGATAGTGATTCTATCTGGGTAGTAGTTGATCGCTTCACCAAGGTAGCTCACTTTATCCCAGTGACAACCACCTATACAAGCGCGAAGTTGGCCAATATATATATATATATATATATATATATATATATATATATATATATATATAGATATATGACCAGGATCATATGTCTGCATGGAGTTACGAGGACCATCGTATCAGATAGAGGAACACAGTTTACCTCAAAGTTTTGGAATCAGCTGCACCATACTTTGGGTACTAGGCTGGAGTTCATCACAACTTTTCATCCGCAGACGGATGGACAGACCAAGAGAGTCAATCAGATCCCGAAGGACATGTTGAGAGCCTGTGCGCTAGATTATGGATCTAGTTGGGATGACAATTTACCTTACGTAGAGTTCTCATACAATAACAGTTATCAGGCTAGTTTGAAGATGGCCCCTTTTGAAGCTTTGTATGGGAGAAGGTGTAGGACACTGTTGATGTGGGATGAAGTTGGAGATCGTCAGTTTTTTGGACCAGATTTGATCGAAGAGTCCAAAGAGAAAATAAAGTTGATTCATGATAGACTGAAGGTAGCTTAGTCCAGGCAAAAGATTTATGCCGATACTAAAAGCAAGGAGGTAGTCTATGAAGTTGGAGACAGAGCATATCTTCGTGTGTCACCACTCTAAGGAGTTGAAAGATTTGGAGTTAAGGGAAAGTTAGCCCCGAGATTTGTAGGACCATATCAAGTTATGGAACGTATGGGAGAACTTGTCTACAGGTTGGAGTTACCCGAAGGATTGTCAGGAGTTTATGATGTGTTTCATGTTTCCCAGTTGAAGAAGTGCCATGCTGAGATGGCCGATATTCCTCTAAGAGATACAGTGCCTATGGAAGCAATTCAGTTGCAGAGTGATCTAACCTACGAGGAGAAACCCGTCAAGATTCTTGAGTTTGCCAGCCGATTTACTCGCAGCAAGGTTATCAAGTTTTGCAAAGTTCAGTGGAGCCACCATACCGAGGATGAAGCCACCTGGGAGCGAGAAGAAGACCTATGGAAAGACCACCCACACCTATTTTCTAGCCAACCCGAACCTCGAGGGCGAGATTCAAGGGGGTAGGTTTGCAACATCCCAATTTTCAATTTGGATGTTATACATAGGTCATCATATGCATATCATATTTTATTTGCATATTTGATTGTGATCCTAGAAATCTTAAGCAACTCAAGGACCCAAGGAGAGAGTTGGGGATTTCACAAATTTTCATATTTGAATTTTCTCAAATTTGAAAAGAGGATCAATTTGGTTTTAATAATTTTTTCTCCAATTGTTTCCAATATTTAAAATAAAAGAGAGAAGATAATATTACTTCTTTGAAAGAGAGGAATATTGGAGAAGGAATTTTAAAATAAAATTTATATTTTAGTTGCTACTTTATTTGAATTTAAAAAATATGCATTTTTGAAAATTGCATTTTTAGGACAGAAAAATGTTCACATTATTCTAAATAATAGGCTTAGACGGTGAAAATTGTTTCTGGCATTTTTAGATTTTTTATATTTTATTAGGATTTTTCTTCATGCAAATTTTTTTTTTTTTTTAAATCTTCTTCCCGCCCGACTGGGCCGAAGGCCCGCCGAGCAGGCCGGCCCGCATCGCCGCCACCTTACTCCCGCGTGAGGAGTCCGTGCCGCCGCCGGAGCTCGAGTCCGAGCCTGACTCCTCCAGGCGCCGCCCCCTCCCCAAGGCACGCCCCCCGCCCTTTATAAGCGTCGGACCCCGTCCCCCTCTCCCTCACCTCGCCCGTGCTTGTTGCCGCCACCGCCTGCTGTTGCCGCCACTGTCCACCGGAGCTGCGCCGCGTCGCCGTTCGCCAGAAACCACCGCCGCCCGCCGGGTTTTCACCGGTTTTAGGTATAAAACCTAGATCGGTTTTTAGGGTTTTGTCGGTTTTCTTTTCGGTTCAACGGTTTAGATCAGTTTTTTAGGGTTCGCTTGTTAGCGAACGTTTATTGTTTAGCTCGTTTAAATGAACACATTCGTTCATTTGGTTCTATTAGCAAACGTTTGTTCGATAGGTTTTCCTTTTATTTTATTTTCGGCCAGGGACCTATCCACGATTACTTTTATCATAGATTAGTCCCTTATCTTCAAACCCTCGCAACTTTTTGCTCGTTTGTCCAAATCGAGTGAAACCAATGCCAAAATCTTCGTCTTGTTCCCCTCTTTCTAGATAATCAACTTGAACTTGGTTTTGATGATTTAAAATTTGGTTTCAAGCAGATTTTAATTTGAACTTCTTTTGATCGTAGTTTGAGTTTCGTAGCTCCGATTTGGTTGATTCTTTTTGCGAATCGAAGCTCTTCAATTGAACTTTCACTTTGGATCTTTTAATTTGAGTTTTAACCTTGCATCCATTGCTTGAGTACTTATGTATGCTATTGTTTGTTTACGATGGAGTTTCCGGAGTGCGAAGCGTGCTACTATGAGCCACTAGGGTTTTCAGATCGTTAGCAAGGCAAGTAACACTTTGATCATACCCCTTTATTACCCAGTTTTATCCATTAGTTTCAATCCTCAAACACTGCATGGTTAGGACTTGAATACATGTGGGTTCTGGGAAGTAGTGATGAGATAGTACCTATTGTCTTTATTTCAAACCCTGGGAGTTACTTCTACGTTGTGCTTATACTGCTATGCTATACTCGTAGACGTGGTTTGGTTTGAGTGATCCATGACAGATGTGACAGTTTTAATTAATGGTTAAACTTAAGGTGGCTACTTTAATACACATCTGGGTGGATTGGTTGAGGCACACCCAGTGGTTATCTAGGCACCTGGAGCAATCCAATGTTGTCCTGGGATATCTTGGAGTACTCGTGTGACCATCTTATGGTTTGCCACCCAGGCTCAAAGGGATCATAAGATTATTCATGCTGGAAACTTGCGTATGCAGCCACAAGCCATTATGGGGTCTGGCATAGTTGAGTATGTTGTGTGACCTCTTTTAGTGGTAGGCTAGCAGATGTAGGGGATGTAGGTGGTACTGTTTACCCAGAGTAAAGAGTTAATACTTCTGAAAGACTGTGTCTCAGTCATCCGTTTCTCAAACACCATCTAGTGTGATAAATCCAATGGAGGAGATCGGGTCTTGTGGGGAAAAGTGCGCAAACCTCTGCAGAGTGTATAAACTAATCATGGTTAGCCGTGTCCCTGGTTATGGACATCTTGAGTATCTGGTACTTGAATTATTGATTTGATCTCATCACTCCATTTAATTAATTTGTTCGGTTGATGATTATTTAATTTGGGATTGAGTTGGAGGAACCTTCTCAATGTTTTCAACAAAATTTGTAGTTAAATAAAATCTATTCCTTTGTTGTAGGGAAAAACTAGCGTTCTACAAAAATAACCATAGAGCCTCCACCAGCCATGTATGCATACACTGTTCAAGATATCTTCCGATATTCTGATAAATCGGCTGATTTATCGCTTATCATTGTCTGGCCAATAAGATAAATCGACTGATAAATCAACCAATATGGCGATAAATCGGCCGATGTGCCGATAAACTGGCCGATTTACCCCTTATCATGGGTCGACCGATAAGTTAAGCGATATCCCCAACATTGTATGCATATAGTTATAGCTGTTACATGTTCATTGCTCTACAATGTTATTTTGCCAACATATTCCATGTGCTGACCTACACAGGCTGCAACGTATTATGTTGTAGAGTTTTTAGACGAAGAGTAAGGTGTGCTAGGTCGTTGTCATGCACTCAGCTATGTCGTTGGAGTTGATGGACTCATTTACCTCTGAAGCTTCCGCTGTTATCTTAGTTAGATGGCCTTCAACCATATTATTATAATAAGTACTCTCTTTTGAGACATTCGATGTAATAAGTGTGTGATTGAACTCTGTTATAAATCCTTCAAGTACTGTGTGTGTCAGCATTACCGATGCAGGGATGACACTTATACATAGAGATTTGACCGTTTGAGGTCGGATCGCTATAGTCATTAGGTTAAGTAAGGGTTCACATGCTATCAATAAAATATGTTGATGAAAAATAAGCACATTGCAGATTCATCAGATTAATTCAAGCCACATGGAAAACCCATTTATCCAAACCAAGCATAATTAAGAGCTAGGAAATATAGCACTTGTATATGTTTCTCATGTATTAAGTGCAGCCAAATTCGATTTATTCCTCACATGCAAAACAATACAAAACTCTACCCACGACAATTGGACATTGCATTGCAGAATTGAACCAAGAAGTTAACTGAACACCACAACAAATGAACCAAACATTAACTGAGCACCACATTGCACAATATAACATACTCCTAATAGAAGATCAGACAGTTAACCAAACCAAACATGCTTAACAACTTGGAAATATAGCAATTGTTTTTGTTTCTCATGTATTTAGTGTAGCCAAATTCAATTTATTCCTCACATGGTATACAATAACATTGTATACCAACAACAATTGAACATCGCATTGCAGAATTGAATCAAACAAAACAGTTAACTAAACACCACAACAAATGAACCAAATGTTAACTGAGCACCACATTGCACAATATAACATACTCCTAATAGAAGATCAGACGGTTAACCAACCAAGCATGCTTAACAACTTGGAAATATAGCAATTGTATTTGTTTCTCATGTATTTAGTATAGCCAAATTCGATTTATTTCTCACATGGTATACAATAATAGAATGCACCCACAACAATTGAACATCGCATTGCAGAATTGAACCAAACAGCCAACCGCGTCGCGTTGTCGGCATGCGAGGCATCGACGGTGGCCTCGACGGCGAGGTGCTCCTCCGAGATCTGGGGGTCAACACGAATGGCAGCCATCGCGACCTCATTTGCGCGTGCGGCCGCGATTTGCTTCTCCGCTGCCAAATGCTCCTTGAGATCCTGGCTATACTGCGTGCACCATGGCTTAGGGTGGTGCTTATTTGGTGGAGGGGTCGGTGATTTGGGTGCAAGGTGTCGCACCGGCAGTCGGGGCATGTGGGATGTGGAAGGAGGAGGAGGATGGGGGTCTGGTGTGGATTACCTGCCTGGATAGGCGAGGCCGAGCAGCATGAAGGAGGGTCACCGGTGAGGAAGCGGCGCTGCAAGCAAGGAGTGAAGGTTTCAACTTGGAAAGGAAGGCGGAAACAAGGGAAATGTGGCTTTTGGTAAGGGGGAGGGGGCAGGGAGGTATATATTTCCGCGGAAGCCGAAATTTTGGAATTGCTTCAGCGAAAAAACTGGCGCGCAAAGTGTCATGAGACACAGTCCCTTATTCAGAACTGTGTACGATATGTGAACATCACAAATGAGTTTGAATGTCAAAAACTTTGGTTCGAATTTCCCTGGATACAGTGGTCATCCACATCATTGCATAATTTGGGTACACAAAGGATACTACAACACACCCACACTTCTTAATCGAGCAAGTTCGGCAATTAAATAGAGCTAGCTGACCTAAACATTACTCTAACAAATTAAAGACCGGTGCTCTTAATTAAACAAAACAAAGAGTACTACTACGGCTGGTGCTCGTCGATCTCCGCCGCCGCCTCCATGTCCAGCTCGCGCCCGATGGTGTCCTGGGGAAGGGGCTCCATGGCATCAATTGCACCATACTCGGCAAGCATCTCGCCATCTGGATCCGCTGTATCTTTGGAATAGTCCGCCACGAGCTGGGCGTGGGCGGCCGTGATCTGGGCTTTGGCGGGCTCCGTCGTGGAAAGGTATGTCACGCTGGAACAGACGGCTGCTCGAACTCTCTCGTCAATTGCCAACTCGTCCGCCATGGGTTACCGACCATTGTCGGAGAAGCTTCGTTCGATTTGTGGGTGACCGCCACGAGCTGGGTGTGGACGGCCTCGACATGGTCGTGGGCGGCCTCCATCAGGGCTAAGGCCGCTGCTCCGGAACGGATAGCTACTGTGCCGCTCTCACCAATTGATATCCCCGAGGCATATGCTACTGCCACCGCCTGAGAAGCAACAACGGCTATTTGGGCTGCCTTGGCTGCCCGGACGCAAATTGCGGTCGCCCTCACGAAGCTTGTTAGCACGCGCCTAGCGGTTGCGGCCGCGCTCTCGCCGGAGAGCACCGCCGAAGTTGCCCTTACAACGCGGGTCCATGTCCCCATCTTTCAACGGCGACGATTGAACAGTGAAATGATATTTGAGGAGCGAGCTAGTGTGCTTGACACTCCGACGGTGCTCCAAGATATTTTGTGCTGCATCTCACACGGTTGGTGATAATAAACTATGTGTGATCTACTTGATTTTTCGTCTTGATTTGAATCACGTAATGCGGTCACAGCTGCAAAGGATGGTGTTTGAATTGCTAGAACTTTTATCTGCGGTGAACATATAACTGTAGGTGTGTCGTCAAAAAAATTGGAATTATTCAGGGTTCGTTTGGACATTTTTATACATTAACTTGGTTTTGTAGGCATTTCAGGTGCATAATTCAAATTTGAACTACATGCACATGCTCCAATGCATATAAACGTGTTGAAAAATCAAATTTGTGTCCTTGGTTGCATTCTTAGGTCCCATGCAAGAAATGGGAATGAATGTCAAACACCTTGCAACCGTCACTCGGCTGCAAACATTGAGATACCTGGTTTTTAAATTCTAGCAAATCCAAAACACATCTGAAATTCATGAAACTTGGCATGCTATCATGGAGCGGCATGAACATGTCGTGTAAATTTTTTGTCCCATTAGGGGCAGGTTTGGATATAAGCTTCTCACAAACCAGAGCTTCTCACAACAAGCGTGATGGTTTCGGTAGGGAATGTGCCACCTTTGGGGACGAAACGATATTTGTTGCCTCTTATTGCTTTTAAAATTTTTCTAGTGTCAACATAGAACAACAGGAGTGTTTTGTTTAATTTTGGAATTTTTCGGGGTTCCTTTGGACATTTTTATACATTAACTTGGTTTTGTAGGCATTCCAGGTGCATAATTCAAATTAGAACTACATGCAAATGCTCCAGTCCATATAAATTGGTTGAAAAATCAAATATGTGTCCTTCGATGCATGCTTAGGTCCCATGTAAGAAATGGGAATGAATTTCAAACACTCTGCCACCATCACTCGGCCGCAAACATTGAGATACTTGGTTTTTAAATTCTAGTAATCCAAAACTCGTCTGAAATTCATGAAACTTGGCATGCTATCATGGAGCAGCATCAACATGCCGTGGTAAAAAATTTGTCCCATTTGGGGCAGGTTTGGGTATAAGCTTCTCATAACAAGCGTCGTGGTTTCGGTAGGGAACGTGCCACCTTTGGGGACGAAACGATATCCGTTGCCTCTTATTACATTCAAATTTTTTCTAGTGTCATCATAGAGCAACATGAGTGTCGTGTTTAATTTTGGAATTTTTCGGGGTTCATTTGGACATTTTTATACATCAACTCGAGTTTCCAAGCATTTCAGGTGCATAATTCAAATTTGAACCACATGCACATGCTCCATTGCATATAAATTGGTTGAAAAATGAAATCTGTGTCCTTCGGTGCATGGTTAGGTCCCATGCAAGAAATGGGAATGAATTTCAAACACCCTGCCACCGTCACTCGGCCGCAAACATTGAGATACTTCGTTTTTAAATTCTAGTAAATCCAAAACTCGTGTGAAATTCATGAAACTTGGCATGCTATCATGGAGCGGCATCAACATGCCATGGTAAAATGTTTGTCCCATTTGAGGCAGGTTTGGGTATAAGCTTCTCACAAACCAGAGCTTCTCACAACAAGCGTGATGGTTTCGGTAGGGAACGTGCCACCTTTGGGGACGAAACGATATCCGTTGCCTCTTATTGCTTTCAAAATTTTCTAGTGTCAACATAGAACAACAGGAATGTTGTGTGTAATTTTGGAATTTTTCGGGGTGCCTTTGGACATTTTTATACATTAACTGGGTTTCCCAGGCATTTCAGGTGCATAATTCAAATTTGAACTACATGCACATGCTCCAGTGCATATAAATTGGTTGAAAAATCAAAGTTGTGTCCTTCGGTGCATGCTTAGGTCTCATGCAAGAAATGGGAATGAATTTCAAACACCCTGCCACCGTCACTCGGCGGTAAACATTGAGATACTTGGTTTTTAAATTCTAGTAATCCAAAACTCGTCTGAAATTCATGAAACATGGCATGCTATCATGGAGCGGCATCAACATGTCGTGGTAAATTTTTTGTCCCATTTGGGGCAGGTTTGGGTGTAAGCTTCTCACAACAAGCGTGATGGTTTCGGTAGGGAACGTGCCACCTTTGAGGACGAAACGATGTCCGTTGCCTCTTATTGCTTTCGAATTTTTTCTAGTGTCAACATAGAACAACATGAGTGTCGTGTTTAATTTTGCAATTTTTCGGGGTTCATTTGGACATTTTTATACATCAACTCAGGTTTCCAGGCATTTCAGGTGCATAATTCAAATTTGAACCACATGCACATGCTCCATTGCATATAAATTGGTTGAAAAATCAAATCTGTGTCCTTCGGTGCATGCTTAGGTCCCATGCAAGAAATGGGAATGAATTTCAAACACCCTGCCACCGTCACTCGGCCGCAAACATTGAGATACTTCGTTTTTAAATTCTAGTAAATCCAAAACTCGTGTGAAATTCATGAAACTTGGCATGCTATCATGGAGGGCATCAACATGCCGTGGTAAAATGTTTGTCCCATTTGGGGCAGGTTTGGGTATAAGCTTCTCACAAACCAAAGTTTCTCACAACAAGCGTGATGGTTTCGGTAGGGAACATGCCACCTTTGGGTACGAAACGATATCCGTTGCCTCTTATTGCTTTCAAAATTTTCTAGTGTCAACATAGAACAACAGGAATGTTGTGTTTAATTTTGGAATTTTTCGGGGTGCCTTTGGACATTTTTATACATTAACTGGGTTTCCCAGGCATTTCAGGTGCATAATTCAAATTTGAACTACATGCACATGCTCCAGTGCATATAAATTGGTTGAAAAATCAAAGCTGTGTCCTTCGGTGCATGCTTAGGTCTCATGCAAGAAATGGGAATGAATTTCAAACACCCTGCCACCGTCACTTGGCGGTAAACATTGAGATACTTGGTTTTTAAATTCTAGTAATCCAAAACTCGTCTGAAATTCTGGAAACATGGCATGCTATCATGGAGCAGCATCAACATGTCGTGGTAAATTTTTTGTCCCATTTGGGGCAGGTTTGGGTGTAAGCTTCTCACAACAAGCGTGATGGTTTCGGTAGGGAACGTGCCACCTTTGAGGACGAAATGATGCCCGTTCCCTCTTATTGCTTTCAAATTTTTTCTAGTGTCAACATATAACAACATGAGTGTCGTGTTTAATTTTGGAATTTTTCGGGGTTCATTTGGACATTTTTATACATCAACTCAGGTTTCCAGGCATTTCAGGTGCATAATTCAAATTTGAACCACATGCACATGCTCCATTGCATATAAATTGGTTGAAAAATCAAATCTGTGTCCTTCGGTGCATGCTTAGGTCCCATGCAAGAAATGGGAATGAATTTCAAACACCCTGCCACCGTCACTCGGCCGCAAACATTGAGATACTTCGTTTTTAAATTCTAGTAAATCCAAAACTCGTGTGAAATTCATGAAACTTGGCATGCTATCATGGAGTGGCATCAACATGCCGTGGTAAAATGTTTGTCCCATTTGGGGCAGGTTTGGGTATAAGCTTCTCACAAACCAGAGCTTCTCACAACAAGCGTGATGGTTTCGGTAGGGAACGTGCCACCTTTGGGGACGAAACGATATCCGTTGCCTCTTATTGCTTTCAAAATTTTCTAGTGTCAACATAGAACAACAGGAATGTTGTGTTTAATTTTGGAATTTTTCGGGGTGCCTTTGGACATTTTTATACATTAACTGGGTTTCCCAGGCATTTCAGGTGCATAATTCAAATTTGAACTACATGCACATGCTCCAGTGCATATAAATTGGTTGAAAAATCAAAGCTGTGTCCTTCGGTGCATGCTTAGGTCTCATGCAAGAAATGGGAATGAATTTCAAACACCCTGCCACCGTCACTCGGCGGTAAACATTGAGATACTTGGTTTTTAAATTCTAGTAATCCAAAACTCGTCTGAAATTCTGGAAACATGGCATGCTATCATGGAGCAGCATCAACATGTCGTGGTAAATTTTTTGACCCATTTGGGGCAGGTTTGGGTGTAAGCTTCTCACAACAAGCGTGATGGTTTCGGTAGGGAACGTGCCACCTTTGAGGACGAAACGATGTCCGTTGCCTCTTATTGCTTTCAAATTTTTTCTAGTGTCAACATAGAACAACATGAGTTCGTGTTTAATTTTGGAATTTTTCGGGGTTCATTTGGACATTTTTATACATCAACTCAGGTTTCCAGGCATTTCAGGTGCATAATTCAAATTTGAACCACACGCACATGCTCCATTGCATATAAATTGGTTGAAAAATCAAATCTGTGTCCTTCGGTGCATGCTTAGGTCCCATGCAAGAAATGGGAATGAATTTCGAACACCCTGCCACCGTCACTCGGCCGCAAACATTAAGATACTTGGTTTTTAAATTCTAGTAAATCCAAAACTCGTGTGAAATTCATGAAACTTGGCATGCTATCATGGAGCGGCATCAACATGCCGTGGTAAAATGTTTGTCCCATTTGGGGCAGGTTTGGGTATAAGCTTCTCACAAACCAGAGCTTCTCACAACAAGCGTGATGGTTTCAGTAGGGAACGTGCCACCTTTGGGGACAAAACGATATCCGGTGCCTCTTATTGCTTTCAAAATTTTCTAGTGTCAACATAGAACAACAGGAATGTTGTGTTTAATTTTGGAATTTTTCGGGGTGCCTTTGGACATTTTTATACATTAACTGGGTTTCCCAGGCATTCCAGGTGCATAATTCAAATTTGAACTACATGCACATGCTCCCGTGCATATAAATTGGTTGAAAAATCAAAGTTGTGTCCTTCGGTGCATGCTTAGGTCTCATGCAAGAAATGGGAATGAATTTCAAACACCCTGCCACCGTCACTCGGTCGCAACCATTGAGATACTTGGTTTTTGAATTCTAGTAAATCCAAAACTCGTCTGAAATTCATGAAACTTGGCATGTTATCATGGAGCGGCATCAACATGCCGTGGTAAATTTTTTGTCCCATTTGGGATAGGTTTTGATATAAGCTTCTCACAAACCAGAGCTTCTCACAACAAGCGTGATGGTTTCGGTAGGGAATGTGCCACCTTTGGGGATGAAACGATATACATTGCCTCTTATTGCTTTCAAAAATTTTCTAGTGTCAACATAGAACAACATGAGTGTTGTGTTTAATTTTGGAATTTCTCGGGGCTCGATTGGACATTTTTATACGTTAATTGGGTTTTTAGGCATTTTATGTGCATAATTCAAATTTGAACTACATGCACATGCTCCAGTGCATATAAATTGGTTGAAAAATCAAATATGTGTTCTTCGGTGCATGCTTAGGTCCCATGCAAGAAATGGGAATTAATTTCAAACACCAGGGTACTGTTGATTGCCAGCAAAATGTTGAGATACTTTGTTTTTAAATTCTAGTAAATCCAAAACTCGTCTAAAATTCATGAAACTTGGCATGCTATAGTGGAATGGCACTCGACATGCTGTGGTATTTTGTGTGTCCATTTTGAGAGAAGGTGCACTAGAATAACGGCCAACAAAGGCATTTTGAAACAAATAGCTGCCACTGTAACATCTTAAACGTTTTGTATAATTTAAATTGTGTGCGTTCTGTTAACCATTCACGTGACGCCATGCCTCACTCTTTTGATGGCTAGGAGGTGCCGTGCAGATAGGTGCTTGACTAAACGGTAGGCATGCGAGCTGTACTCCAATGTGGAGGCTCACCGGGAAGCGTGCAAGCTGTACGCCACACAGGCTCACCGGAAAGCGAGCCCTTTGACTTCCATTGCCACCCGCGTTGCTGACATCCTCTCCATTAATGGCGCGCAAGCCGCAGTTTAATACAGTTTTTAAATATAAAACACTCATCGCAAATGTTTTAGTTAGAACACCCGTATGCAAAACCGACAACTTTCCCAGGAAGCCAAGGGAAAATGTGCCTAGCAGGATTTGTGCAGCTCTTGATCACAAACGTTTTAGTTAGAACACCCGTATGCAAACCGACAGCTTCCCCAGGAAGCCAAGTGAAAATGTGTCGAGCAGGATTTCTGCAGCTCTTGATCGCAAATGTTTTAGATAGAACACCCTTATGCAAAGTGAGATCTATGGTCTTCCCCCTTAAGTCAAGGGAAAATTTGTAGCATAGGATTTGTGCATCCCTTCAATGCAAACAGTTATTTTGGATGGCCCATGTGCAACCACGTACAAAATTTTTGGTAAGATTTGCATCTGTTATATTGGGCATGTTGCCATTTGTCAAACTAGAAAGATTGACATTTGTTGATCTAGTAACATTGCTATTTGTCAATCCTTGTAACACCGCGATTTGTCAAAATTTGCAGCTAAAATCACTAGCACTATCTAATTTTTGCAACTAAAATTCAGTAATTAAGCATAGATTTCATTCATAGATTAAGCAGTCGTTCTTAATTTATACAAACACTTCAACTCGATAGCTGAACCGACCAAACTTTTCCCCAATTGTTTCCAACCATGTACTAAAATTGCTAGTTCAACTATATATACTAGCTAATTTTAAGTACGTTGTACAGTTCCACCACACATCTATAGTAAGATGAACTGAACAGAATAGCCCCTAAATACTAGTACTACAGAGGGGCTTTGTGCTACTTCCGGCAGCCTCTCCTCTACCGAGCGCGCTCAGTAAGAGGCAAAGGAGGAGGAGGAGCCTACCGACGAGGTGGACAAATGCAATACGGTGCCTGCCGCTGCTGCATGTTCAGTGACGCTCGTCAACTCAAACGCCCACTACCACTACAGATGATCCCTCTCGAACTGGCGGGACTGCTTGTAGATCTCTTGATTCCTTGCCTCTACGTCGGCGTGTTCTACGGCCACGGCTGCGGTAAGGTTCTTTGCATGCTCGACGAAGCACTCCTCCTCCTCCCGCAGGAACTCGATGTAGCGAGCAAGGTCGTTGTCGCACGTGCAGGCCTCCACCTCCGCTTCCCTCCTTCGGGTGGCAGTGGTGGAGTGGGTGATGATCCCGGTGGTCAACGGTGGGCTGGCGGCCACGGCGACCGATGATGGGGTGGCGGCCACGACGGCCACCTCCCGCCTTCGGGACGCGGTGGTGGAGAGGGTGGTCGGCATTGAGCAGTTGCTTGCTCGAGATAAGTACAAGGTGGTCGGCATCGACCTCCAGTACACCGCCAGTCGTCCCTGCATAGATCAGAAGATTGCCATCGCCCAGTTGTGTGTGCGCCATCATGTCCTCATCTACCACTACTGCATGGCCACAGAGCCTTGCGACCGTTTTAACAGGTTTGTCAACAGCACCGACTACAAGTTCGCCACGGTGGAAACCACCGACGATGTAAAAGCGCTCAATGTTACAGGCTTGTCCTGCAAGAACCTTGTCGAAATCCGTGACCACTACAGGGTCTGGGGAAGCACGAAGAAGGACTCCCTGGTCGGCCATCATCGACCCCTACTACAAAAAGATGAAGCAGGATGCCTAGAGAACAAGTCCCCTATCCTGGCACAGGGCCTGGATGCGGCAACTGGATGAACCTCACCTCAGGTTCACGGCCAAGAGTGTGTACACATGCTACGAGATTCACAGGCGGATCGTTGACATGAGGAAGTGCCTCGTTACCCAAATCGACGAGCACGGATTGAGCCACAAGCAGAGCAAGCGTCACAAGAAGTAGATGATGATCAGATGATCGTTTATGCTAGTTAATCATGCATGTAATATATAATTTACTTTATTGGTGTGTGGAAATGTCATGTGTGTAGTAGCCACCTATGTAATTATGAATGTAATAGTTTACTTTGGTGTGTGCAAATGCCATGGTTGTAGTAGCCACCTATGTAAGTGGATGTTTAAATTTGGTTATGCAACCATGTCCTTATAAGTGTATATATATATATATATATGTTGTTGTTGTTCTATATGCAATCCCATCGCACAACACACACGTCTTATTAGCAGCAACCATCTGTGTTATTATCGGTCTTCACACACGTTTCCGATTACAGACCTGTTTGTCGCGTATCACACACATCTTGTTATATTGAACCGTTTATGTGAAGGAAATATGCCCTACAGGCAATAATAAAGTTGTTATTTATATTTCCTCATATCATGATAAATGATTATTATTCATGCTAGAATTGTATTAACCGGAAACTTAGTACATGTGTGAATACATAGACAAACAGAGTGTCACTAGTTTGCCTCTACTTGACTAGCTTGTTAAATCAATGATGGTTTTGTTTCCTAACCATAGGTATGAGTTGTCATTTGATTAACGGGATCACATCATTAGAGAATGATGTGATTGACTTGACCCGTCCGTTAGCTTATCACAATGATCGTTTAGTTTCTTGCTATTGCTTTCTTCATGACTTATACATGTTCCTATGACTATGAGATTATGCAACTCCCGAGTACCAGAGGAACACTTTGTGTGCTACCAAACGTCACAACATAACTGGGTGATTATAAAGGTGCTCTACAGGTGTCTTTGATGGTACTTGTTGATTTGGCATAGATCGAGATTAGGATTTGTCACTCCGATTGCCGGAGAGGTATCTTTGGGCCCTCTCGGCAATGCACATCACTATAAGCCTTGCAAGCATTGTGACTAATGAGTTAGTTGCGGGATGATGCATTACGGAATGAGTAAAGAGACTTGCCGGTAACGAGATTGAACTAGGTATGAGGATACTGATGATTGAATCTCGGGCAAGCAACATACCGATGATAAAGGGAACAACATATGTTGTTATGCGGTTTGACCGATAAAGATCTTCATAGAATATGTAGGAACCAATATGAGCATCCAGGTTCCGCTATTGGTTATTGATCGGAGACGAGTCTCGGTCATGTCTACATAGTTCTCGAACCCGTAGGGTCTGCACGCTTAAAGTTCGGTGACGATCGGTAATATGAGTTTATGTGTTTTGATGTACCAAAGGTAGTTCGGAGTCCCGGATATGATCACGGACATGATGAGGAGTCTCGAAATGGTCGAGACATAAAGATCAATATATTGGATGACTATGTTTGGACATCAGAAGGGTTCCGGGCAAGTTCGGACAAATAGCGGAGTACCGGGGGGGGGGGCGGGGGGGTTACCGGAACCCCCCGGGGAGTGTAATGGGCCTATTGGGCCTTTGTGGAGAAGAGGAGGGGCGGCCAGGGCAGGCCGCGTGCCCCCTCTCCCTCTAGTCTGAATTTGACAAGGAAGGGGGGCGGCGCCCCCCTTTCCTTCCCCCTCTCTCCTCCTTCCCTCTCTCCTATTCCTACTCTTGGAAGGGTCGGAGTCCTACTCCCGATGGGAGTAGGACTCCCCTTGGGGCGCGCCTAGGAGGGCCAGCCTCTCCCCCTCCTCCACTCCTTTATATACGGGGGAGGGGGGCACCCCATAGTGACACAAGTTGATCAGTTGATCTTTTTAGTCATGTGTGGTGCCCCCCTCCACCATAATCCACCTCGGTCATATCATAGCAGTGCTTAGGTGAAGCCCTGTGTCGGTAGCATCATCATCACCGTCATCGTGCCGTCGTGCTGACGAAACTCTCCCTCAAAGCTCTGCTGGATCAGAGTTCGTGGGACGTCACCGAGATGAACGTGTGCTGAACTCGGAGGTGCCGTACGTTCGGTACTTGGATCAGTCAGATCGTGAAGACATACGACTACATCAACTGTGTTCTCATCACGCTTCCTCTTATGGTCTATGAGGGTACGTGGATGATACTCTCCCCTCTTGTTGCATGCATCACCATGATCTTGCGTGTGCGTAGGAATTTTTTTGAAATTACTACGTTCCCAAGCAGTGGCATCCGAGCCAGGTTTATGCGTAGATGTTATATGCACGAGTATAACACAAAGGAGTTGTGGGCATGGGTATATACATATTGCTTGCCATCACTAGTTGATTCTTGATTCAGTGGCATTGTTGGATGAAGCGTCCCAGACCGACATTACGTGTACGCTTACACGAGACTGGTTCTACCGACGTGCTTCGCACACAGGTGGCTAGTGGGTGTCTGTTTCTCCAGCTTTAGTTGTATCAGATTCAATGAACAGGGTTCTTTTGAAGATCAAAAAGCAATCACTATACCACGTTGTGGTTTTTGATGTGTAGGTAAGAACGGTTCTTGCTCAGCCCGTAGCAGCCACGTAAAACTTGCAACAACAAAGTAGAGCATGTCTAACTTGTTTTTGCAGGGCATGTTGTGATGTGATATGGTCAAGACATGATTCTAAATTTTATTGTATGAGATGATCATGTTTTGTAACACAATTATCGACAACTGGCAGGAGCCATATGGTTGTTGCTTTATTGTATGAAATGCAGTTGCCATGTAATTGCTTTACTTTATCAATAAGAGGTAGCGATAGTCGTGGAGGCAATAGTTGGCATGACGACAACGATGCTTCGATGGAGATCAAGGTGTCAAGCCGGTGATGATGGTGATCATAACGGTGCTTTGGAGATGAAGATCACAGGCACAAGATGATGATGGCCATATCATATCACTTATATTGATTGCATGTGATGTTTATCTTTTATGCATCTTATTTTTCTTAGATCGACGGTAGCACTATAAGATGATCTCTCACTAAATTTCAAGGTATAAATGTTCTTCCTGAGTATGCACCATTGCGAAAGTTCGTCGTGATGAGACACCACGTGATGATCGGGTGTGATAAGCTCTACGTTCACATACAATGGGTGAAGTCAGTTTTGCACATGCAGAATACTCGGGTTAAACTTGACGAGCCTAGCATATGCAGATATGGCCTCGGAACACTGAGACCGAAAGGTCGAGCGTGAATCATATAGTAGATATGATCAACATAGTGATGTTCACCATTGAAAACTACTCCATCTCACGTGATGATCGGACATGGTTTAGTTGATATGGATCACGTGATCACTTAGATGATTAGAGGGATGTCTGTCTAAGTGGGAGTTCTTAAGTAATATGATTAATTGAACTTTAATTTATCATGAACTTAGTACCTGATAGTATTTTTGCATGTCTATGTTGTTGTAGATAGATGGCCCGTGTTGTTGTTCCGTTGAATTTTAATGCAGTCCTTGAGAAATCAAAGTTGAAAGATGATGGTAGCAATTACATGGACTGGGTCCGTAACTTGTGGATTATCCTCATTGCTGCACAGAAGAATTACGTCCTGGAAGCACCGCTAGGTGCCAAACCCACTGCAGGAGAAACGCGAGATGTTATGAACGTCTGGCAGAGCGAAGTTGATGACTACTCGATAGTTCAGTGTGCCATGCTTTACGGCTTAGAACCGGGACTTCAACGACGTTTTGAACGTCATGGAGCATATGAGGTGTTCCAGGAGTTGGAGTTAATATTTCAAGCAAATGCCCCGATTGAGAGATATGAGGTCTCCAATAAGTTCTACAGCTGCAAGATGGAAGAGAATAGTTCTGTCAGTGAGCATATACTCAAAATGTCTGGGTATAACAATCACTTGATTCAACTGGGAGTTAATCTTCCAGATGATAGTGTCATTGACATAATTCTTCAATCACTGCCACCAAGCTACAATATGCAAGGGATGGATAAGACAATTGCCGAGCTCTTCGCGATGCTAAAGGCTGCGGAGGTAGAAATCAAGAAGGAGCATCAAGTGTTGATGGTCAGCAAGACCACCAATTTCAAGAAAAAGGGTAAAGGGAAGAAGGGGAACTTCAAGAAGAACATCAAGCCAGTTGCTGCTCAAGAGAAGAAACCCAAGTCTGGACCTAAGCCTGAGACTGAGTGCTTCTACTACAAAGGGACTGGTCACTGGAAGCGGAACTACCCCAAGTATTTGGCGGATAAGAAGGATGGCAAGGTGAACAAAGGTATATGTGATATACATGTTATTGATGTGTACCTTACTAATGCTCGCAGTAGCACCTGGGTATTTGATACTGGTTCTGTTGCTAATATCTGCAACTCGAAACAGGGGCTACGGATTAAGCGAAGATTGGCTAAGGATGAGGTGACGATGCACGTGGGAAATGGTTCCAAAGTTGAGGTGATCGCGGTCGGCACGCTACCTCTACATCTACCTTCGGGATTAATTTTAGACCTGAATGATTGTTATTTGGTGCCAGCGTTGAGCATGAACATTATATCTGGATCTTGTTTGATGCGAGACGGTTATTCATTTAAATCTGAGAATAATGGTTCTTCTATTTATATGAGTAATGTCTTTTATGGTGATGCACCCTTGAAGAGTGGTCTATTTTTGATGAATCTCGATAGTAGTGATACACATATTCATAATATTGAAGCCAAAAGATGCAGAGTTGATAATGATAGTGCAACCTATTTGTGGCACTGCCGTTTAAGTCATATTGGTGTAAAGCGCATGAAGAAACTCCATTCTGATGGACTTTTGGAATCACTTGATTATGAATCACTTGGTACTTGTGAACCATGCCTCGTGGGCAAGATGACTAAAATGCCGTTCTCCGGAACTATGGAGCAAGCAAAAGATTTGTTGGAAATCATACATACTGATGTATGTAGTCCGATGAATGTTGAGGCTCGCGGCGGGTATCGTTATTTTCTCACCTTCACAGATGATTTGAGCAGATATGGGTATATCTACTTGATGAAACATAAGTCTGAAACATTTGAAAAGTTCAAGAACTTCAGAGTGAAGTGGAAAATCATCGTAACAATAAAATAAAGTTTCTACGATCTGATCGAGGAGGAGAATATTTGAGTTATGAGTTTGGTCTTCATTTGAAACAATACCGAACCTCGTAGGTCAACTAGAGTAAGATCCGCACCAGAGTGGTACGGTAATCCTGTTCTGGAAGTCATGTTACTTGACCATGACGAACCTACGAACTATGAGGAAGCGATGATGAGCCTAGATTCCGTAAAATGGCTTGAGGCCATGAAATCTGAGATGGGATCCATGTATGAGAACAAAGTGTGGACTTTGGTTGACTTGCCTGATGATCGGCAAGCCATTGATAATAAATGGATCTTCAAGAAGAAGACTGACACTGACGGTAATGTTACTATCTACAAAGCTCGACTTGTTGTGAAAGGTTTTCGACAAGTTCAAGGAGTTGACTACGATGAGACCTTCTCACCCGTAGCAATGCTTAAGTCCGTCTGAATCATCTTAGCAATTGCCGCATTTTATGATTATGAAATTTGGCAAATGGATGTAAAGACTGCATTCCTGAATGGATTTCTGGAAGAAGAGTTGTACATGATGCAACCTGAAGGTTTTATCGATCCAAAGGGTGCTAACAAAGTGTGCAAGCTCCAGCGATCAATCTATGGACTGGTGCAAGCATCTCGGAGTTGGAATAAACGTTTTGATAGTGTGATCAAAGCATATGGTTTTATACAGACTTTTGGAGAAGCCTGTATTTACAAGAAAGTGAGTGGGAGCTCTGTAGCATTTCTAATATTATATGTGGATGACATATTATTGATTGGAAATGATATAGAATTTCTAGATAGCATAAAAGGATACTTGAATAAGAGTTTTTCAATGAAAGACCTCGGTGAACACTACAAAAAAAACACTTCCGTGATGATACATGTTTGTCACAGTAGGTCACGTTTTCTGTCATGCATGTACATCCATAACAATTTTCTGACAGAATCAAGATAGTCATACATGCGCTGTCATAGAAGTGTTACATGACATTACCAAAATTATCATCACGGGAGTGTCCACTTCCATGACGATAAATCGTGCATCACAGAAGTGCTTTCGTCAAGGGTGACCGACACGTGGCATCCACTGTAACGGAACGCCATTAAGCTATCGAGTCCGGTTTTGGATCCGATAACCTGCTAACAGCCCCGACCAATGGGGATTTTCCACGTGTAAAATCATCATTGGTGGAGGAAGCACGTGTCGGCTCACCGTTGGGACAGATGTCATCCACTCATTGGACCGAAGGCGCCTATGATACGTCGACACGTGGCATGACCGAACAGAGGCCCATTCCTGTGAAAAGGCCGGCCCGTTTGACTTGGTCAAAAGGTGGCGGGCCGGCCCACGGAAAGCCTGTTAGCGGCTTGTTCGCATATAGCCCATTTACAACCCGCTAACCCAGGGCCCGTTACGACCTATCCAAATTAGGCCCAGTAGCGTCATCTGGGCCGTCCAATATGATTCTAGCCCATTTTAAGCTCCGGCCCATGTATGTCCCATGACGTCTTTCGGCCCATATGAGGCCCTTTGTAACTCTTGGCCCATTAATGGCCTGTGGTGAAACTAGCCCGTACTGAACAGTGTATCACTTTATACCCATTAACGGCCCATTAATCCAATGGGCCATTTGCAGCCCATGTTACCTTTCGGCCTTCTCAGGGCCCATTTATTCTTGGGCTCATTTCCAGCATTCGGTTACTTACGGCTCGTTACTGCCATTTTCTGCTTGTGGGCCAAATTCAGCCCGTGGTTACAGTCGGCCCATTTGTGGCCCGTTAATACGTTGGGTCGTTTTCATAGCGTCATCAAATATGGTCTATTAATGATGGCCCGTTATGTAGGCCCATGAACGGACGAATCCAACTCTAGCCCGTTTATGGCCATAATGCAGTCTGTTTTTGGACCATGTTTGTGTTGGAGATATGCCCTAGAGGCAATCATGTATGATGATATTTCCTATGTGTTTATGAATAAAGATAGTCCTTGGGCATTATCAATGATGTGTATCAGCAAGTACGTGACTTGTTTGTGGGACTATGCATTGTATGATGACTGTCCTAAAAGGTCCCTAGTCGAAAGGGTTGTGTGGACGCGCAGCCAACTAGACTAGCATATGACATGGTTGATGGCTTGGTCTCACTAGCCATGGAGCATTGGATGCTAACCGGATAATGTGGACTTGGAAGGATCTGGTTGGATTCGACGTAGTCGGATCCGAGTCGAGATAAGGTCCGAGTCGGACAGACCCAACTATGAGACGCAGCGATATGTCATCTGTGAGTCTCTAGTACAACATATGTTCTATGTCCTAAGACTTGAGCTGACGCATGTACTCGGGATGGTGACAGACTTGCTTTGGGCCGATGTAACACCCACGATGTGGCTATATCTCCCACGTGTCGGGGCACGACTTAGAGGCATAACTGCATTGTAGGTAATGTCGCAAGAGGGGTAATCTTTACACATCCCATGTACTGAATAAGGAAAGAGGTACATAGTTGGCTTACAATCGCCACGTCACACAATGCATAAATAATATCAATACAATCATCCAGATACAAACAAGGTCCGACTATGGAACCAAAATAAAGACAACCCCAAATGCATAATGTCCCCGATCGCCCCAACTGGGCTCCACTACTGATCATCTGGGAAGGAAACGTAGTATCGTCCTGAGTCCTCATCGAACTCCCACTTGAGCTCAGTCGTATCTCTTGGAGCGGTATGATCGGTCCTTGCATCTGGTTTTTGAAGTAATCTGTGAGTCATGGGGACTCAGCAATCTCACACCCTCGCGATCAAGACTATTTAAGGTCATAGGTAGAGTATAAGGTATGAGGAGGAGCTGCAGCAAGCACTAGCATATATGGTGGCTAACATACGCAAAAGAGAGCGAGAAGAGAAAGGCAAGGCACGATCGATAAACTATGATCAAGAAGTGATCCTAGAACAACCTACATTCAAGCATAACACGAGAACGTGTTCTCTTCCCGGACTCCGCTGAAAAGAGACCCTTACGGCCACACACACTTTGTTGATTCATTTTAATTAAGTTAAGTTTCAGGTTTTCTACAACCGGACATTAACAAATTCCCATCTTCCCATAACCGCGGGCATGGTTTTCGAAAGTTCAAAACCCTGCAGGGGTGTCCCAACTTAGCCCATCACAAGCTCTCACGGTCAATGAAGGATATTCCTTCTCCCAAGACAATCCGATCAGACTCGGAATCCCGGTTACAAGACATCTCGACAATGGTAAAACTAAACCAGCAAAGCCGCCCAAATGTGCCGACAAATCCCGATAGAAGTTGCACATATCTCGTTCTCGGGGCACACCGGATGAGCCAGACGTCGGCTTGGCTTAGACCTTGGTTGCCCAGGGGGCGCCGGACATCGCTCAGGTTGGACCAACACTTAGAGAAGCACTGGCCCGATGGGGTTAAAATAAAGATGACCCTTGAGTCCGTGAAACCCAAGGGAAAAAGGCTAGGTGGCAAATGGTAAAACCAAGGTTGGGCCTTGCTAGAGGAGTTTTATTCAAGGCGAACTGTCAAGGAGTTCCCATTATAACCCAACCGTGTAAGGAACGCAAAATCAAGGAACATAACACCGGTATGACGGAAAACTAGGGCAGCAAGAGTGGAACAAAACACCAGGCATAAGGCCGAGCCTTCCACCCTTTACCAAGTGTATAGATGCATTAAAGTAAACAAGATATAATAATGATATCCCAACAAATATCCATGTTCCAACAAGGAACAAACTCCAATCTTCACCTGCAACTAGCAACACTATAAGAGGGGCTGAGCAAAGCGGTAACATAGCCAAACAACGGTTTGCTAGGACAAGGTGGGTTAGAGGTTTGACATGGCAATATGGGAGGCATGATAAGCAAGTGGTAGGTATCATAGCATAGGCATAGCAATAGAGCGAGCATCTAGCAAGCAAAGATAGAAGTGATTTCAAGGGTATGGTCATCTTGCCTGCAAAGTTCTCCGAGTTGATGTTAGCTTGATACTCGTAAACATTCTCAACGGGCTCCTCGATCACGTACTCGTCTCCCGGCTCTACCCAAAGCAAGAACACAAGCAAAGGGAACGGCAATCAACCACGGTGCAATGCGCAAGCAACATGATGCAAAACATGGCATAATATGCGGGATGTGAAGTGCAATACATATGCATGTTTTGGAAAGGAAAGATTGAACCTGGCCTCAACATGGAAAACCAAGAGTGCCGCTGGAAAGATGAGTTGATTTTAGTCGAAATCTATGTAAAGATCACCGGAATCGGATGCACGGTCTGCAAATGGCAAGCAAAACAAATATGGCACCGATCTGCGATTAAGAGCACGAGGCCATCTAAATGCATCAAGAACAACAAGCTACTGCACTCTAACATAACAACAAAGCACATGGCAGTGATCCACTCAAGATGCTTGACAAAAGATGAACACTGAGCTACGGCTAATTCACTCAATAGAAGGTTCAAACAAGCATGGCAAAAGTGCAAAAGATAACAGGTTACAGACTTTGTGAAAATAACATGTCAGGAATTTAACATCAGGAATCAATGTTTAGAGCAAGATAACAACGTGCTACAGGAACCTAACATGGCAAAGCCAGGCATGGCATGAAGCTACTCAAAGCATACAACGAAAGTCCCTTATTGACCATAAGCCAAAAGGGATCAGAAAATACAATGGCAACCATGTGAACATAGCAACTCTCGTTAACAGATTCAGACTTAGCAGAAAACTGGAACATGGCAAAACATATTCATGTAGGCATGTTTGCGAGCTCGATGCACTCACCACAAGGCATTGCATGACAAACTAAGCATACACCCAGCAAGTAGACATGATAAATAAGCTAACCATGGCAAGAACACACTCATAGCATGCAAGGATAAACTATAACAACCTCGGCAAAAATGCTTAACACATAAACATTCTGCCAGGAACATTTTATAGCAAAAGTAGAGCTCGATTGAGTCAAGCTAGGGTGCTCCATAATTACGAGAGCTACTTTGCTTGCTTGTGCTAGTCACCACAAAGATCACAAAAATACATGGCATACACCCCTGTAAAGATGGCATGGCATACTTCAAAACACATGCAGGGCTCAAGTTTATAGGAGGCACACATTAAACATGGCAAAAATGACAAATGTCCAATCTCTGATAAGAATCTGAAACTAACATTGCATATCACTCTTGCAACAACATTTAGGGCATCAAGATGAGCTCAAATGAACATGGTGCAATGGAATGAAATGAAGTGCTCGTCGAGACGAACAATTTTAGAAGCTACACGCCCGAAACGGAGCTACGAATGATGAGTTATGATGCGATGAAGAATGCAAAAAAATACTGGGACTTAGGGAAAAACTCAACCCTCTCTCAGATCTAGGGTTCTTCGCGGGCGCGCGAACCAAGGAACTCCGGCGAGGGAACTTGCTCCGACGTGGTATGCAGGCGAGGGGGAGGCCGGAGGAGGGCGGATTCGGCCCTCCCGAGGTGCGCCGGCGACGAGGGGGGCACCGGATGGCGGGGGCGGCGACTCCTGCGGTGGAGGCGGCGAGGCGACGAGCGGTGATGGCGGCCGTGGTGTCCGGACTTGGCGTCCGGCGAGGAAGAGGAAACGGCGGCGCGGCGGAGGGGCGGCGCCGGGCGGCAGGGCGGCGGGATCGGGCAGCAGGGACGAACGGGCCTCGGGGGCCCTCCCTGGGCTCGGCGGGCCAGCGGCGGAGGGAGGCGGCCGGGCGAATGACGAGGCGCCATGTGGCGGTGGCGGCGCGGGTGGGACACATCTGGCCCGAAGCGGACGCGTCCAGCGGCGAGAGGTGGGAGGAGACTAGGTTTAGGGTTGGAGTGGATACGGGATTTTCGGGCGAGATGCCTTTTGTAGGTAGAGGGAGCTAGGAGGATCCAAATTGAGCACGGTTTGCAGCCACGTGATCGTGATCAAACGACCGAGATGATGGAGGGGTTTAGGTGGGTTTTGGGCCACTTTGGAGAGGTGTTGGGCTGCAACACACATGAAGCCTTTGCGGTTCCTTGGTTAACTGTTGGAGTATCAAACGAAGTCCAAATGGCACGAAACTTGACAGGCGGTCTACCGGTAGTAAACCCAGGCCGCTTGGAAAGTCTCGGTCCAATCCAAGAACGTTTAACACCCACACACAAAAAAGAGACAAAAGGGAACACCAGAGGACATAGGAGCGCCGGAATGCAAAATGGACAATGCGGAAAATGCTCGGATGCATGAGACGAACACGTATGCAAATGCGATGCACATGATAACATGATATGAGATGCATGACAAAGACAAAAGCAACACGAAGACAAAAACCCAACAACGAGGAAATAACATAACTTAGTGCCGGAAATGGCAAGAGTTGGAATACAAATGTGGCAGGTTACATATGGGGCGTTACAACACTCCACCACTATGAAAGGATCTCGTCCCGAGATCTAGGACTGGAAAAACTCCGGGTACTCGGAACGGAGGTGGTCCTCGCGTTCCCAGGTGGCTTCATGGTCGAAATGATGCGACCACTTCACTTTCAGGAATTTGATAGACTTGTTGCGAGTCTTGCGCTCAGTTTCTTGAAGAATAGCAACGGGGTGCTCATGATAAGACATGTCTTCTTGGAGATCAATCTCTTCAAAGTTGATGGTGCGGTCAGGAGTCTTGAAACACTTGCGAAGCTGAGACACGTGAAACACGTCATGCACGTTTGCAAAGTTGGATGGAAGCTCAAGTTGATAGGCGAGATCACCTCTTTTGCCAATGATCTTGAAAGGACCCACGTATCTAGGGGCAAGCTTCCCTTTGATACCGAAGCGATGAGTACCTTTCATTGGAGAGACGCGGAGGTAGACATGGTCTCCGATCTCGAAAGCCAAGTCACGATGCTTGCTATCATAGTAACTCTTCTGGCGCGATTGCGCGGCTTTGAGATTTTCACGAATGACCTTGCACATTTCTTCAGCCTCTGTGATCAAGTCATTGCCAAGAAGTTGGCGTTCACCAGTCTCTGACCAGTTAAGAGGAGTACGACACTTTTTGCCATAGAGAATATCGAATGGGGCCTTGCCCGGACTCGCTTGAAAGCTGTTGTTGTAGGAGAACTCGGCATATGGAAGACAATATTCCCACTTCATACCAAAAGAAATGACACATGCCCTAAGCATATCTTCAAGAATTTGATTGACTAACTCGACTTGGCCACTGGTTTGAGGATGAAAAGCTGTGCTGAAGCGAATGTTGGTGCCCATGGCCTTCTGAAAAGAATCCCAAAACTTAGAGGTGAAGATGCTTCCACGATCTGAAGATATCAACTGCGGAATGCCGTGCAGAGAGACGATCCTAGAGGTATATAGCTCTGCCAACTGAGCTGCTGTGATAGATTCTTTGATAGGAAGAAAATGAGCCACTTCAGTGAGCTTGTCGATGACAACGAAGATAGCATCATTTCGACGCTTGGACTTTGGAAGTCCAGTCACGAAGTCCATCTCAATATGGTCAAATTTCCATTCTGGAATGGCAAGAGGTTGGAGGAGACCAGCTTGTTGTTGGTGTTCTGCTTTCACTCTTCTGCAGACATCACATTCATTCACAAACTGAGCAATCTCGTGCTTCATTCGAGTCCACCAATACGACTGCTTGAGGTCATGGTACATCTTTGTACTTCCAGGGTGAATAGAGAGGAGTGAATTGTGAGCTTCGTTCATAATGACTTTACGAAGGTCACCCTTATGAACAACAATGCGATCCTCGAAGAGTAGAGTATCCTTGTCATCAAGACGATAGCACTTGTACTTGGGTTGACTCTTGGCAATCCCAATGTTCACCTTCTTCACCATAGCATCAAGAAGTTGAGCCTCACGAATCTGATCTTCCAAAGTAGGAGAGACTTGGAGGTTGGCAAGGAATCCTTAAGGAACAACTTGGAGATTAAGTTTGCGGAAAGCTTCACAAAGCTCTGGTTGGTTGGGCTTGATAATCAAACTATTACAGTAAGCCTTCCTGCTCAATGCGTCACCAATAACATTGGCCTTGCTTGGAGTATATTCAATACTCGGATTATACTCTTGAATCATTTCGACCCAATGAGTCTGCCTAAGGTTGAGGTTTGGCTGAGTGAAGATGTACTTGAGACTCTTATGATCAGTGAAGATGTCCACTTTTCTTCCCAACAAGAGATGTCTCCATGTTAAAAGAGCATGAACAACTACGGCCAACTCGAGGTCATGAGTGGGGTAGTTCTTTTCGTTGGGCTTCAACTGGCGAGAGGTATAGGCCACAACTTTCTTCTCTTGCATCAACACTGCACCGAGACCTTGAAGGGAAGCATCACAGAAGACCTCGAACGGTTTGGATTCATCAGGAGGAGTCAAAACTGGAGCAGTGACTAACTTCTCTTTGAGGGTGTTGAAAGCTATGTCACATTCAGGCGAGCAGACATACTACACATGCTTCTGGAGGAGGTTGGAAAGAGGCTTCGCGATCTTAGAGAAGTTCTCAACGAACCTTCGACAATAGCTTGCGAGCCCAAGGAAGTTGCGGAGTTGCTACATGTTCTGAGGCAGTTCCCAATTCACAATTGCAGACACCTTCTTAGGATTAACAGCTATGCCCTTGGCGGAGATGATATGCCCAAGGTAGAGAACCTCATCGAGCCAAAACTCGCACTTTGAAAACTTCGCATAGAACTGATGTTCTCTGAGTTTATCCAGCACCAATCTCAAGTGCTTGGCATGATCCTCCTTCTTCTTGGAAAAGACCAAAATGTCATTGAGATAGACAAAGACGAAGTCATTTGTGTAGGCGTTGAAGATGAAGTTCATCATGCGAGAGAATGTTGGAGGATCATTGACGAGGCCGAAAGACATGATAGTGTATTCATATGAACCATAGCTTGTTCTGAATGCTGTCTTGGGGATATCCTCTTCACGAATGTGAATCTGATGATAGCCCATACGGAGGTCAAGCTTTGAGAATACTTGAGCACCTTTGAGTTGTTTGAAAAGCTCATTGATGTTGGGAAGTGGGTACTTGTTCTTTATGGTCTTCTTGTTCAATGGACGGTAGTCGACACAAAGTCGGTCCGTTCCATCCTTCTTCTTGACAAAAAGAACACCACAACCCCATGGAGAAGAACTTGGTCGGATGAGACCCATACGCTCTTGAATATCGAGTTGCTTCTTCAGCTCCTTCAACTCTTCGGGTCCAAGCTTGTAAGGACGTTTGCAAACATGTTCCGTGCCAGGCTCAAGATCGATGATGAATTCAACTGGCCGGTGAGGAGGCATTCCTGGAAGCTCTTCTGGAAAGACGTCTTGATATTCACAAACGACTGGAATCTGAGAAATGGCATCCAACTCGCCCTTCTCATTGAGAAAAAACAGTCGAATTGTATCATCACGAGCGGCAAAAACGATTACATCCTCAGACGAATGTGTCAATTGAATCTGCCTGGCAGCACAATCAAGCTGAGCCTTGTGCTTAGAAAGCTAGTCCATTCCAAGAATAAGATCAATATCCGAGTTACCAAGGACCATTGGAGAAGACATAAACTTATAGTCGCCCAACGTGATAGAAACATCTAGAACCACATAGCTTGCGTGCAAGCATTTACCCGGTGAGACAACTGCTAACGGACTATGCAAATCTTGGAAAACCAACTCATGCTTAGATGCAAATGGTCTCGAGATGAAACAATGCGATGCACCAGTGTCAAAAAGAACTTTTGTAGGAATATCGTTAACAGGAAGGTTACCCATGATCACATCTGACGAGTCCTCTGCCTGAGCTGCGTTCATCATGTTGACCTTTGCAAACTTGGGATTATGCTTGACCACTGCGGTGCTAGCAGATCTCACAGGAGGAGGAGGAAGATACCTCTGATTGAAGCATTTGTTGGCATAGTGACCCTTCTGCTGACACTTGTTGCACATGACCTATGAAAGCGGACGGTGATACGGAGCACTTGATCTTGGAGCATGAGACAAAGTCTTGTTCTGAAAGCCTGGGTTGGGTGGGTGGGAAGATCCATTGCCACCTTTGCTCTTCTGCTGATAAGGCTGACGGAACGGAGGAGGAGGAGGCAACCAATACTTTTGCTGCTTAGTTTCCACTTGAGTTGAGGAAGAAGGAGTTGCATCCCTGACTCATTTCTTGGAAGCATCGCACTTGAGTTGAGTAGTCTCTTGTTACAGTGACATGTTGTAAAGCTCATCGTACTTCTTCGGCTCAAAAAGCACGAGAGCTAGTTGAAGATCTTCTCTGAGGCCACCTCTGAACTGATAAATCATGCTCTTCTCGTCAGGGACGTCTTGCTTAGCGAAACGAGCGAGCTTCTGGAACATGATGTTATACTGGTAAACAGACAAGCTGCCTTGCTTCAGATTGCGGAACTCCTCACGCTTGCTCTCAACAACACTCTAAGGAATGTGGTGAGCTTTGAAGTCTTGACGGAATTCATCCCAGGTAATCAGACGACCTCCTCTGGAATCTTTGTATTGCTGATACCACTCTGTAGCTTGGTCTTTGAGTTGGAACAAGGCAAACTTGACAAAGTCCTCAGGCCTGACGTTGCTACACTCGGAATGCTTGCAGATATCCATGAGCCAATCATCAGTGTCTGTTGCCTCGACACAGTTACTGAAGGTCTTTGGCTGGTTTGCGAGGAACTGGTTGAGTGTAGCAAACTGATTCTAATTGTTGCCATGGCCTTGATTTCCTTGGTTGCGCTCTTGCAAGAGTTGCATAAGCATCTTTCTGTTGGCATTGGTAGCGGCCAACACAGCTTGCCATGCCTCCGAAGGTGGAGGTGGTGGCAACGGTTCAGGATTCTGACGCGTTGGAGGAGCGATCCTAAAGAGGGTGACATCCGTTAGCATCTTGACAGACATATATTCAAGCTGAATCAAATGGATCGAAATTGCAACATATAGTCTTAACATTCGAACAAGAATGAACGAATGCATTCCAAATTAAATGGTCACACTTCCATAAATTGAGAAGCCACTTGGATAGAGGTAGATGAATAAAGAAACAAGGTACGGACATGAACAAATACTTGGTAAGGATTACCCAATCACAAACCAAATATTCGCAGAAGAAATACTAGAGCTACATGAATTCCCACCTATGAAACAACCGACATTTTTCTCGGATATGCAATCAGGTGTTGGGGATACAGGGGAAGCATAATATCTCACCTAAAGCTAGCAAATCCTACATCCAGCTGTATCCATCCTTCAACACATAACCAAGAAACCTTCAGAAATCATTTACCTCAACCTTCGAAAAGCATCTGTTATACAAGTTATGGCGATACTCCCGAACTCCCGCCCCAGTACTGGGTGGCGTCAAGGTTATCTCACCAAGAACTACATAAAAGAGATTTTCGATGTCGGCGAAACTCAGGTATTCCAGAACTACAACGATAAAATTGTGACGACAACACCTCGGAGCTCAACTCCCCGGGACACTGCCACAACCCCTAAATGTCAGGAGGCACCAAAAACAATGTTCTCGTCACAAAACCATCGGAATGATTCCAATATACCCGCGTGATCCTAAATTTTTTTGGGGTGAAATTTGAGAAGAGAAGAGTCAAAACTCTACATCAGGATGCCTCACCAGAGCGACGAAGGGACTGAGGAGTAAAAAGAATCCTACTCTCTGATATATATAATCCTAAATGACTCAAAACATTTTTCTAGACTCAACAACGCCAATGATTCGATCAAGCATGGGTGCTCCTAAGTCGGGGAAGGCTTTGATTACCAACTTGTAACACCCACGATGCGGCTATATCTCCCATGTGGCAGGGCACGACTTAGAGGCATAACCGCATTGTAGGCAATGTCGCAAGAGGGGTGATCTTTACACATCCCATGTACTGAATAAGGAAAGAGGTACATAGTTGGCTTACAATTGCCACGTCAGACAATGCATAAATAATATCAATACAATCATCCAGATACAAACAAGGTCCTACTACGGAACCAAAATAAAGACAACCCCAAATGCATACTGTCCCCGATCGCCCCAACTAGGCTCCACTACTGATCATCTGGGAAGAAAACGTAGTATCATCCTAAGTCCTCATCGAACTCCCACTTGAGCTCAGTTGTATCTCCTGGAGCAGTATCATCGGTCCCTGCATCTGGTTTTTGAAGTAATCTGTGAGTCACGGGGACTCAGCAATCTCACACCCTCGCGATCAAGACTATTTAAGCTCATAGGTAGAGTATAAGGTATGAGGAGGAGCTGCAACAAGCACTAGCATATATGGTGGCTAACATACGCAAAAGAGAGCGAGAAGAGAAAGGCAAGGCATGGTCGATAAACTATGATCAAGAAATGATCCTAGAACAACCTACGTTCAAGCATAACATGAGACCGTGTTCTCTTCCCGGACTCCGCTGAAAAGAGACCCTCACGGCCACACACACTCTATTGATTCATTTTAATTAAGTTAAGTTTCAGGTTTTCTACAACCGGACATTAACAAATTCCCATCTGCCCATAACCGTGGCACGCTTTTCGAAAGTTCAAAACCCTGTAGGGGTGTCCCAACTTAGCCCATCACAAGCTCTCACGATCAACGAAGGATATTCCTTCTCCCAAGACAATCCGATCAGACTTGGAATCCTGGTTACAAGACATCTCGACAATGGTAAAACTAAACCAGCAAAGCCGCCCGAATGTGCCGACAAATCCCGATAGGAGCTGCACATATCTCGTTCTTAGGGCACATCGGATGAGCCAGACGTCGGGTTGGCATAGACCCTGGTTGCCCAGGGGGCGCCGGACATCGCTCAGGTTGGACCAACACTTAGAGAAGCACTGGCCCGGTGGGGTTAAAATAAAGATGACCCTTGAGTCCGCAAAACCCAAGGGAAAAAGGCTAGGTGGCAAATGGTAAACCCAAGGTTGGGCCTTGCTGGAGGAGTTTTATTCAAGGCGAACTGTCAAGGGGTTCCCATTATAACCCAACCATGTAAGGAACGCAAAATCAAGGAACATAACACTGGTATGACGGAAAACTAGGGCGACAAGAGTGGAACAAAACACCAGGCATAAGGCCGAGCCTTCCACCCTTTACCAAGTGTATAGATGCATTAAAGTAAACAAGATATAATAATGATATCCCAACAAATATCCATGTTCCAACAAGGAACAAACTCCAATATTCACCTACAACTAGCAATGCTATAAGAGGGGCTGAGCAAAGCGGTAACATAGCCAAACAACGGTTTGCTAGGACAAGGTGGGTTAGAGGTATGACATGGCAATATGAGAGGCATGATAAGCAAGTGGTAGGTATCATAGCATAGGCATAGCAATAGAGCGAGCATCTAGCAAGCAAAGATAGAAGTGATTTCAAGGGTATGGTCATCTTGCCTGCAAAGTTCTCCGAGTTGACGTTAGCTTGATCCTCGTAAACATTCTCAATAGGCTCCTCGATCACGTACTCGTCTCCCGGCTCTACCCAAAGCAAGAACACAAGCAAAGGGAACTGCAATCAACCATGGTGCAATGCACAAGCAACATGATGCAAAACATGGCATGATATGCGGGATGTGAAATGCAATGCATATGCATGTTTTGGAAAGGAAAGATTGAACCTGGCCTCAACTTGGAAAACCAAGAGTGCCGCTGGAAAGATGAGTTGATTTCGGTCGAAATTGATATAAAGATCACCGGAGTTGGATGCACGGTTTGCAAATGGCAAGCAAAACAAATATGGCACCGATCTGCGATTAACAGCACGAGGCCATCTAAATGCATCAAGAACAACAAGCTACTGCGCTCTAACATAACAACAAAGCACATGGAAGTGATCCACTCAAGATGCTTGACAAAAGATGAACACTGAGCTACGGCTAATTCACTAAATAGCAGGTTCAAAAAAGCATGGCAAAAGTGCAAAAGATAACAGGTTACAGACTTTGTGAAAATAACATGTCAGGAATTTAACATCAGGAAGAAATGTTTAGAGCAAGATAACAACATGCTACAAGAACCTAACATGGCAAATCCAGGCATGGCATGAAGCTACTCAAAGCATACAACAAAAGTCCCTTACTGACCATAAGCCAAAAGGGATCAGAAAATACAATGGTAACCATGTGAACATAACAACTCTCATTAACAGATTCAGACTTAGCAGAAAACTGGAACATGGCAAAACATATTCACGTAGGCATGTTTGCGAGCTCGATGCACTCACCACAAGGCATTGCATGACAAACTAAGCATACACCCAGCAAGTAGACATGATAAATAAGCTAACCATGGCAAGAACACACTCATAGCATGCAAGGATAAACTATAACAACCTCGACAAAAATGCTTAACACGTAAACATTCTGCCAGGAACATTTTGTAGCAAAAGTAGAGCTCGGTTGAGTCAAGCTAGGGTGCTCCATAATTGCAAACAAAGACATGGATGGATAGAGCATAACATTATCTCAAAATCATCCTTACTGAACATGCTCAAAAGAGGCATGGATCACTCTATAGCAACAAGAATACATGGCATGAAAATATTATCAGGGAAAACACTTGGAAGATTTCTAAGTCCCTGAAATCAGCAACATTACGAGAGCTACTTTGCATGCTTGTGCTAGTCACCACAAATATCATAAAAATACATGGCATACACCCCTGTAAAGATGGCATGGCATACTTCAAAACACATGTAGGGCTCAAGTTCATAGGAGGCACACATTAAACATGGAAAAAATGACAAATGTCCAATCTCTGATAAGAATCTGAAACTAACAATGCATAGCACTCTTGCAACACCGTTTAGGGCATCAAGATGAGCTCAAATGAACATGGTGCAATGGAATGAAATGAAGTTCTCATCGAGACGAACAATTTGACATGCTACACGCCCGAAACGGAGCCACGGATGATGAGTTATGATGCGATGAAGAATGCAAAAAACTACTGGGACTTAGGGAAAAAGTCAACCCTCTCTCAGATCTAGGGTTCTTCGCGGGCGCGTGAACCGAGTAACTCCGGCAAGGGAACTTGCTCTGGCGAGGTATGCAGGCGAGGGGGAGGCCGGAGGAGGGCAGATCCGGCCCTCCTGAGGTGCGCCGGCGACGAGGGGGGCACCGGACGGCGGGGGCGGCGACTCCCACGGCGGATCCGGCCGGCAGAGGCAGCGAGGCGACGAGCGGTGGTGGCGGCCGCGGTGGCCGGACTTGGCGGCCGGCGATGAAGAGGAAACGGCGGCGCGGCAGAGGGGTGGCGCCGGGCGGCGGGGACGAACGGGCCTCGGGGGTCCTCCCTGGGCTCGGCGGGCCGGCGGCGGAGGGAGGCGGCCGGGCGAATGACAAGGCGCCACGTGGCGGCGGCGGCGCGGGTCGGACACGTCCGGCCCGAAGCGGACGCGTCCGGCGGCAAGGTGGGAGGAGACTAGGTTTAGGGTTGGAGTGGATCCGGGATTTTCGGGGGAGATGCCTTTTATAGGTAGAGGGAGCTAGGAGGCTCCAAATTGAGCACGGTTTGCGGCCACGCGACCGTGATCGAACGACCGAGATGATGGAGGGGTTTAGGTGGGTTTTGGGCCACTTTGGGGAGGTGTTGGGCTGCAACACACACGAGGCCTTTACGGTTCCTCGGTTAACCGTTGGAGTATCAAACAAAGTCCAAATGGCACAAAACTTGACAGGCGGTCTACCGGTAGTAAACCCAGGCCGCTTGGCAAGTTCCGGTCCAATCCGAGAATGTTTAACACCCGCACACGAAAAAGAGACAAAAGGGAACACCGGAGGACATAGGAGCGCCGGAATGCAAAACGGACAATGGGGAAAATGCTCGGATGCATGAGACAAACACGTATGCAAATGCGATGCACATGATGACATGATATGAGATGCATGACAAAGACAAAAGCAACATGAAGACAAAAACCCAACAACGAGGAAATAACATAACTTAGTGCTGGAAATGGCAAGAGTTGGAATACAAATATGGCAGGTTACATATGGAGTGTTACAGCCGACCAAATGCTACTCCGTGATTGGGTAGTTACAAAGGTAGGTTTCAGGCTTGTCAAGACCCATGCTGCGAGACATGGTCGAGCAAGATGGGATTTGCCCCTCCGACCAGGAGAGATATACTCTGGGCCCCTTGTGTGATCCGACCAGGATAAGCATGGCCATGCGACAAGGATTATGAGATAATCCAGATAGTGGTCGGCATCACTGGAACGAGAAAGAGGTTGGGCTAGCACAAGGATGACAGACTTGCCTTGAGCTTGACAACATATATCGTGTGGCAAAAGGAATGGAAGTATGATGTACAGGTTCACTAACCAGCTTCATAGTCTACTTGGTGTTCAGCATGCCTTGCTAGAGGCTGCTACCAACCGTGCAGTTCAGAGGTGATCCGAACTGCGACCAAGCCGACTTGAACCTAAGGGGTCGTGCGCTTAAGGGAAGGAACCTACGAGGTCGGATCCGAGGACACTGGTCGGATGTGATCCGAACTGTATTCGGATTGTGGCCGAGTAGACTTATGGGCTTTAGGGTCCGTGTGAGGCCCAAGTGTTGAGCCCGTGACAGACGCCTATATATATAGTGGAGGTGCCGCACACTCATGCGGTTGATCGCTTCGGCGCTGTCACTAGGGTTTGCATGTGTTGTGAATAGACACCTCCACTCGCCGTCGGTTGTGTGATCGGACCTAGCAGTCCGCCGCACGACGTTCCTCCTGCACGCGCGGATACCGTTAGAGGCGGTGCACTTGCGCCGCTCCAGCGAACCTGTACGTGGGAACCGACCACCGGTTGTACGAGGGATATCGGACAAGGAGGAGACGATCCACGCGGACGCGCTGCCCCAACTCTTCTTTCGCTGCACGGCACTGCGCGTCTAGTGGTAACGAACTATGATCCATCTCCCTTAGAATGTTCTTGGTTGTTCTACGCGTAGGAAATTTTAATTTGCAGTCGATGCACCCTACTGTAGATCCCAACAGTTTGGCCAATCGATCATACGGCTCGTCTAAGGCCCATTGATGATACGTCCCATAGAAGGCCCATTGTTTCTACGAACCGTAGAAGGCCCATTGTTTCTATGGCCCGTAGGAATCCCAGTGTCATTACAGTAAATATGTAGCCCACGGTCTGTTAAAGGCGAGAAACTACTATAGGTTTAGACCTGCTAATGGCCAAGATGATTATAGGCCCACGTTTTGGCCCATATGAGTAATGGGCCGACCTGAAGACCGACAACACTGAGATCCACTGAACCTTCTGGCCTAAATTACAGCATACTGACCAAAGAATTAACCTATACTATACAACAAAGAAATTACAGCATATTACATCCACTGGGAATCAAAGTTCGTTACCGGTGATAATAAAGTGCAACATGACCGCGGATTACATACACTAGCCATCAATGGTCGCCACTAGTGCATATAAACGCGCCAACAAAAGAATATACAAAACTAAGAGCACTTCAGAAGGCACTAGACCTAGCAAGCTCGGGCCCCGCAAGTAGCCGAACAAGCTGATGAGACCTCAATTGTGTCAACGATAGGTGCTTCATCCCTAGCTGTATGGCACCATAGTGCGCAAGGTAGTCCCCCGACATCTTCATTACATCTTTGACTTCAAGTCGGAGCTGAGCTGAAGCAAGCCTTTCCGCTTTAAGTCAAAACTGAAGAAGTCGAACTGATTGAGGCAGCGACTGCACAGAGGTTGTCTCACACCTGCTGGTGAGTAGCTTCAACTCACTGTCTTCATCAAGACAGGACCTTGGGGTCAACTCATTGTCCTCAAGATGGTTTGGCTCACTATCTTTCTTAAAGTTCTGCCTGGCATAAGAGATACGACTCTGAAAGAGAAACAAGGAGACACGTAACAGGTTTCACAATTATATAAGCAAATAAATGGATCTGTTCTGCATAAGGAACATGTTTTTACAACTACAATTTAAAACTGGTAGTTGTTGCAAACATCCAATTAGATGTAAACAGTAGTGGAGGAAATGATGCCTATCCAAATCTATACTAGAACAAAGTTTGAAGGCTTGAGAAGGATGAACTTACATTACATGTTAACACGGGCTGGACAAAGCCCTTCTCCATGTTGATGGAAAGATAATTCAATAAATTCCCCAAAGAAAATACTTTATAAGCATTGCCATTATTCTACATTTTGCAAAGAGTAAATATAGATCAAATAATATTGGAAGAAATAGAGGATAATGAAGCTCAGGTGCAGATTCATGATACATAATCAAATAGCAATTAATTAAGTACAACGTTACAAGGCCAATGGTACTGACAAGAGGAATGCAGACATCAATGTGTGATAATGAAGCTCAGGTGCAGAATGATGATACATAATCAAATAGCAATTAATTAAGTACATCGTTACAAGGCAAAAGGTACTGACAAGAGGAATGTAGACATCAATGTGTGCAGTGGCATTGGCTTTATTCAACATTTTGGTAAGAGTAAATGTAGATATGATAATTTGGAGAAAGTGGAGGGCAGGGCAGATAAGATGCAGAGTAATGCTAGACAATCAACTATCTCGTGATGCATGTACAGTAATACCACCACCGTCCGTTATTAGTTGTCGCTCAAATGGATGTATCTAGCACTATTAAGTTCTAAATACATCCAATTGATCAACAATTAATTCGATACAGAGGGAGTACATGACAATAGGTACTTACATGAGCAATCCAAAACTTCATAACCATTGTGTTAATTCTACATTCATTTAAGAATAAATATAGATCTTATAATTTTAAGCAAAGGGAGGATAAAGAAGCAAACATTTACAGTGATGCTACATAAGCAAACAGCAATGAGTGTAAGTATGCCGACAAAGGGCAAGAGGTACTAACAAGAGAAATGCAGAGCCCAGTATTTTCATGAGATCCTATGATCCTTTGAGCAAGGATATTCATCTGAAATTAGTTTTCATACAGAAGAGAAGGTAAGGCACATGCAGAAATTTAGGAGTTCAAATTTTGAATTGATATCATAGACAGTACCTGACGCTGGAAGACTGTCAGCAGTTCTAATAGGGGTTTGGCCACTGGAGGAGGGGTAAAGTCTGTTACAGTTGGGCCTGTGTTTTTTGTGGCTGCTGATCTATCCGATTTAACAGGTATCACTACCTTTTCCAAATACCTAGTTTGTACTTCTTGAGGATCTGCAATCACCCTCTTCCTTTTGGACATCTATTACGAAAGAACAACATTTGGCTGGAAAAACATAGTATGATGACACATGGAATAGGTACAGAAAATGGATAGGTATGGCATATACTCATATATGATGCTTAAACTAAGCAGATGGTGTAACAAAGTAGAAGTAATGCAAGAGGTCAGATGCAAAATATGTGCGACCAATACAACCTTGCCAAGTTAGAGCATGCACCTTGATGGGTGAATAAGATAGGCCGTCCTCCACCATGCCAAGTTTGTTAGCCAGTGGATTGTTCCGCAGTATTCCTCTCGTGCGCCCATTTTCATATTCATTTTGATAATGTTCAATACCTGACATGCATGAAAACATAAAAACAAGTGAGATTATCTTTGTAATGCAGAAGTGATTCTAATCCAATACTTCCTCTCTGTAAACCCCTTTGTGCTATCTCTGCAATTCTTCTAAGATGTGCCATGCATGCTATAATTTGGTGTGTGCATTAATATAATGTGTCCTACTACTCAAAATATGAGAGCTCCAGAAGTGATGATACTTCGCAGATGACAGCTTCAACATATAGTAAAGAAGAACAAGTCAACCTGAACTGACAAATTCAAAATATACTAAGGGAGAATAACTCGCCAGTCGAGTGCAAGAGAAGAGGATCATCTTAAAGAAGAGCAGAAGAGCAAGCAGATTGAAGATATTACAAGTCTTTCTATACAATGTTGGTTGGCCACCCATGATGAACCAGAGCGCACAGAGAAATACTATTCCTTCCAGTCTCTCCATATGTGGCTCACATGCATTTCGAAACTAAAGTAGGAACATTTAGCTGACCAATTAAACATCTATCAGTTTTACTAATATCAGCATAATATCATATTTGAATTTGTATAACTAAGCTTGTTTATCTCGATGGGTGGAGCAGTACTATTATGACACGAACCACGTAGGCTGATCGTGGTCATCACAAAATGGGGAAACCGTAAGCATGATAAGTATCACTACAAAAGACACATCCGTGACATTTTGGGCCAAACAAAAATTATTTCTGTCATACATATGACACTTCTATGATGATAATTGTGACAAAACCCGGTATCATCATAGATGTGGTGGGCTCCTACTTCTATGACAAAAAATCATGACAGAAAATGGGCTTTTCGTCCTGGGCAGGACGGAGACGCACCTGCATGACATTCTTTGGGCCGTCCATGACAGAAAAAACCGTGGTAGAAGCGAGGGCGAGGAAAATTTCGGGGAGTTCCCGGTTACGGTGGGAGGTTGGGGGCCGAGCGATGCGCGTTTCTCTTGTACACGTACGCGCGTGTGTGCGAGGCGTTGGCTCTAACTGAACCCGAGCGAGGCGTTGGGCTCTAACTGAACCCGAGCGATTGCACCACAGGCTACGCGTTACTGAACCTGGGCGATCGATCGATGGCTGTTAACTGAACCCGATCGAGCGATTCCTTCGCTACTGCTGCTAACTGAAGCCGATCGATGCTGCCTCTGGGATGAACAGTGAGCGTTGCGGGGGGTTTGGATGAACAGTGAGCGGTGGCATTGCCTCTGGATGAACAAGACCCCGTGGTGTGGTGGAGGGCTAGATGAACAGTAGACGGTGGAGGGGTGCCCGTGAAGGGGTGCCCGTGGAGGGGTGGTTGAACAGGACCCCGTGGTGTGGAGGGCTAGATGAATAGTAGACGGTGGAGGGGTGCCCGTGGAGGGGTGGTTGAACAGTAGCTAGTGGAGTAGCGCGCGGTGGAGGCTAGATGAACAGGAGCCCGTGGAGGCTGGAGGAGGTCGACGGTAGCCCGTGGAGGCTGGAGGAGGTCGACAGTGGAGATGAACAGTATCCCGTGGAGTCCCGTTTTGCGGTACGCCACACCCCTCCCGATAAACAGGACCCCCGTTTCGACCGTAGCGCTCCAACACAAGTCTGTTTCATCCGTTTTGCGGTACGCCACACCCCTCCCGATCAAAAGGACCCCTGTTTCGACCGTAGAAGGTCCGTTTCATCCGTTTTGTGGTACGCCACACCCCTCCCGATCAACAGGACCCCCGTTTCGACCGTAGGAGGTCCGTTTCCTCTGTTTTGCGGTACGCCAGACCCCTCCCGATCAACAGGACCCCGTTCCGAACGTAGGAGGTCCGTTTCCTCCGTTATGCCATACGCCAGGCCTCGTTTCCATCGCCTGTTCCGTCCAAGCCCTCCCGATGAACACGACCACGCATTCCGTCCCGACCCAGCCGGTTGGCTCTCACGCGTTCCATTGCCTCCCGATGAACACGATGCATTCCGTTGCCTCCCCATGAACACGACGCATTCCGTTGCCTCCCCATGAACACGATGACGATGTTGTTTCTCCGTTCCGACCCAGCCATGTACACGAGCCCTGGCCGTACGTATGCGCGAGTAGGCGTTCGAGACCCCGCCCGTATGTACACATACGTGGCCGTATTTTCTTTCTTGCACCCTGGCCGTTGAACGTACGTGTACATGCTACGTGCGCACCTCTACTACGACACGTGCGCGCCTCTACATCCACCAGTATATATGTATGTACACATTCGCGACCAGAATGACAACGCTACGTGCGCTTCGACCAGGTGGGTCCCGACTGTCAGGAACTTCCTTGCCTGCAAAGATGTAGCTGGTGGGTCCCAGCAGTCAGGGGGGCGAATCGTATTTTTTTTGCCCGAACGCACTTCCTTGCGTGCGAAGATGTAGTTGGTGGGTCCCAGCAGTTATAGGAAAACATTTTTTTCGCAAAATATGGTGGCCCGTCCGGTGGGTTCCCGCTGTCAGGTGGAGGAATAATTATTTTGCACGTAATAAGGAGGCACTTCCTTGCTGCGGCCATGGACCCAGCTGTCATGCTCTCCACGTACAGTCCACATTCGATGGAAGCCGTTCCTTGACCACATTAACCACGCCGCGCTGAGAGCACCAGGGCGGTTGATGACGGCGAGGCCTATGAAGGGGACGACACGGAGCTGGGGAAGACGCGGCAGTGGATGCCCACGCGTAGAGGAGTACGAGGTTCACTAGTTCGCTGCGGTGTGAGGCTGCCGTCGCCGCGGAATAACATGGGGTGTGGGTGAGTAGAGGGATGGCCTGGCCAGCGGTTGGAGTAGTAGGGGGCAGTGAGGCCTCCGGCGCATCGCAGCCGGCCACGGGAGGCAGGAGCACGAGGCACGATCGATGCTAGTTTGGGCGGCTGGAGCAAGAATACCAGAGGTTGAAGAAGCACTACGGCCGTTGGATGGACATTGTACGGTCATTGGAGCTAGAATCCTGCATATTGACTAAGTTGACAAAGCCCTCCGTCCCCGTCAACTTAGTAGACCCTCAAGTCAACCTGCCACTATACTGGGTCCCAGCTAACAGGGGGAGTATTCTTTTTTTGTGCGTAATAAGGAGGCACTTCCTTGCGTGCGAAGATATAGCTGGTGGGTCCGAGCTGTCAGCGGCGGTAGCGTTTTTTCGCGAAATACAGAGGCGCTTTCGGTGGGTCCCTGATGTCAGGTGGAGGAATCATTATTTTGCGCGTAATAAGGAGGCATTTCCTTGTGTGCGGCCGTGGACCCAGCTGTCGGCCTCTCCACGTACAGTCCACTTCAGATGCATGTCGGTCATTGACCACGTTGACCAGGCCGCGCCGAGAGCACCAGGGCAATGAACGACGGCGAGGCCTAGGAAGGGAACGACACGGAGGCAGGGAAGACTCGGTAGTTGTTTCCCATGCGGAGGGGAGTACGACTGTACGAGGGTTTACTGGTTCGTCTGTCGTTGCCGGAGAATAATAGCAGGTGTGGGTGAGTAGAGGGATGGCTAGGCCAGCGATGGGAGTACGGTGGGGCGGTGAGGCCTGCGCGGCAGCACAGCCGGCCGCGGGGAGGAAGGAGCAGGCAGTCCCGCCGGCGCTTGTCTGAGCGGCTGGAGAAGGAAGAGCAGAGATTGAAGAAGCACGATGGTCGTTTGATGGACATCCAATAGTCACTGCTTGTGCATCAACCTTTTTTTAGGAAAGCCTCAAATCTGTGGAAACAGCATACAACCCATCTACCATTATTTCTAATAATTTACAGCCCATTTGCTAATTCTTAAGGTTTTTTTTGGAGCCCATATTCTTTTTATTAGCATTACAGCCCATATTGTGGCCACGGTTAAAAAATTATACGAAATTTTGCATATTTCGGTGCGGTCCGAACTATTTTTAATCCCGAAATTTCAACTCACATTCAAACTGATTTTTAAAATAAATGTATATCAATATAAAATCCAACAACTTCTCCATGCATAAAAATTAATGTAATTTAAAATCTCGAAATGAAAAAAAGATATTTGAAACTAATTGCCGGTTTGATGTGTTTTAAAAATGTACAACCCATTTCTCATTACTGATGGGCCATTTTCTCAGCCAGCCGAATGAAAGCTCTCCTCGTCTTGAAAGATTTGCAGCCCAACAGGTCCGACAAAGCGACTTACTTGGCAAATCACAAAAAAAACTAGGCTGTGGCCGTGGACCCAGCTGTCAGCCTCTCCACGTACAGTACTCTTCCGATGGAAGTCGTTCCTTGACCATGTTGACCACGCCACGCGGAGAGCACCACGGCGGTGGACGATGGCGAGGCCTAGGAAGGGCACGACGCGGAGCCGGGGAAGACGTGGCAGTGGAAGCCCACGCGGAGAGGAGTACGAGGGTTCGCTGGTTTAGCTGCGGTGTGAGGCTGCCGTCGCCGCAGGGCCTGGCCAGCGGTGGGAATAGTAGGGGGCGGTGAGGCCTCCGCGGCAGCACAGCCGGCCACAGGAGGCAAGAGCATGCGGCACGACCGGCGCTGCTTTGGGCAGCTGGAGCAAGAAGACCAGAGGTTGAAGAAGCACTACGGCCGTTGGATGGACATCGTACGGTCACTGGAGCTAGAATCGTTCATATTGACTAAGTTGACAAAGCCCTCCGTCCCCGTCAACTTAGTAGGCCCACAAGTCAGCCTCCCACAATGGTGGGTCCCAGCAAGCAGGGGGTATTCATTTTTTTGTGCCTAATAAGGAGGCACATCCTTGCATGCGAGGATATAGCTGGTGGGTCTGACATGTCAGCGGGGGGAACGTTTTTTCGTGAAATACAAGGCCCTTCCGGTGGGTCCTAGCTGTCAGGTGGAGGAATCATTATTTTGCGCATACAGTCCATGGCCGATGGATGTCGTTCGTTGACCATGTTGACCAGGCCGCGCCGAGAGCACCATGGCGGTGGACGATGGTGAGGCCTAGGAAGGGAACGACACGGAGCTGGGGAAGACTCGGCAATGGTTACCCACGCGGTGGGGAGTACGAGGGTTTACTGGTCCGGCTGCCATCACCGGAAAATAACAGGAGGTGTGGGTGAGTAGAGGAATGGCCTGGCCAGCAATGAAGTAGGGTGGAGCAGTGCGGCCTGTGCGGCAGCACAGGCGGCCACGGGAGGCGGGAGCAGGCAGTCCCACCGGAGCTGGTTTGGGCGGCTGGAGCAAGAAGATCAGATATTGAAGAAGTAACACGGCCGTTGGATTAACATCCAACGGTCACTGCAGCTAGAATCATTTGTGGACTAAGTTGACAAAGCCAAAGTACACGTCAACCTAGTAGACCCACAAGTCAGCCTCCAAATCTGTCCCAAACAGCATACAGCCCGAAAATTCTAGCCAGATTCAAATTAATTTTAAATCTAAATATACCTTAATTTAAATTCAATGAAATTTTACCCGCACAAAAACAATGAAATTTCAAATATCAAAATTCGAAAGAAAACAGTATTTTGGAACTAATTGCCTATTTGTTGTATTTTTTCATTTTACAGCCCATTTATTATTACTTATAGCCCATTTCTTATTAGTTATAGCCCATTTTCTGGGCAAAATGCATCTCTCCTCGTCTTGAAAGATTTTCGGCCCAGCAGAGCGTAGAAAAGCAAGTAGGCCTACGTTGGTTATTCTGCAAAAAACAAAATAGCTGGCTAGCCATTTTCAGAAAGGAAAAAAACAAACTGGGCTGGTCATGTGTTAAACATATGAAATAAAAGCATGGGCTAGACGGGCCACGGGTCCCGCACAACCCAGTTGATACCCTTCTCCATCCTGAAAAAACAAAATTACTGCGCGCGTTGTTGGGTCCCTACTGTCATCCTCACCATGTACATTCATCTCCTTATTCCTCTCAGTTGTTGACCATGTTGACAACACCGGAGGGCGGCGCCGCGGCGAGCGAACCAAGGCGAAGGACGATGGTGAGGCCTCGGACGGGAACGAACATGAGCCGGGGAAGATCACAGCCAGCCGTGGGAGGCGGGAGCAGGCGGTCCCGCCGGCGCTGGTTTGGCTTTGGCGGCTCGAGGAAGAAGAGACTGAAGAAACGTGACAGACGTTGAATGTCAATCCAACGGTCAAGGTTGGCACAATCGTTTGTTGACTAAGAGGACACCAAGTAGCTTTTATATATAGAAAGAAAATCAAAGACTTGGGAAGGCATACAAAATAAGCTAGTGTACCAGTAAAGAGACGTTGCCGAGTTTTACAAAAAAGAAAGACGTGCTCCTGTAGCTGGTTTGAATCCAAACCTAGACTATGACTATATATGTTGCTATGCTACTCTGCAAGTAATGAAACTGACATATCCAACCTTCGCTTCTCCTCTTCTCTACTTACTCTGCCTAGCATCAGAAGCTCTGGCCGCAGCAACCATGTTCGCTGGCTACTCGTCCACCTGCTCTTTAGCAGGCAACAACCAGATACGCGCCAAGTCGCCACCCGTACCATCGCCTATGGGTCTCATCACACCCCCGCCGGCACACGCACCGCAGCCGATTGCTCATCGCAACCCGCTGCCGTTGGTGTGGTGCCACTGCTGCAAATCACGCAGAGTCACCCGTCGTGTCTCAACCACAATCCGCAACCCTGGCCGAGTCTTCTACAAATGCCCGAATCATGGGGTAATAATATGTTTAAGTGTTGTTCTGCTGCTTTCAGTTGCTGATTTTTTAATAGTTTGGTTGATGATCTTCCAATTTGATTCGTGCAGAAAAGGGAAGATTCGTGTGATTTGTATTTATGGGAAGTTACTGATGTGGGGGAATGCAACTACGCTGATTATTTGGTTAGCCAAGGAATCCCAATACCAGCAGGTTGGGGTGTTGGACAAGTAACTGAAGGAACGGCAGAAGAGGAACATGCAGAGCAGAAGGTTAAAGATGCAGTTCCTCTGATCATGGCTAAGAAACAGCTGTTGAACGGCCTTGACAGGAATGAGGAGATGAAAGAGCTTGTGAAGATAATGGGCAAAATCGATGTGATCTGTAGGATGATTGTCTCTTTATTTGCAATGTATGTAGCACTCGTGATGTATTCAGTGGCTACGACATGAGCACTCTGCTGAAACTAGTAACGAATGAAACCTGTGTAGCAGGCTGGGCGTAGTGTTGTGAACATCTAATGATTTCTATTAACGGAAATCAGGGGGTATCCCCTTTTGCTCATATAAATAAATAAATAAATAGCAGAGGCCCTGTCGGGTCAGCTTTGTTCTCATTCGAAGACGTCAAGCAAATTGTAGTCCAACAGCAAACTATGTCATCAAATTCAAGTTTCACAGCCAAATATGAGTACAACTAAACAACAATGTCATCATGTTTTAGTTGTCATACAATCACCAAACACAAATCAGCATACATAACAAGTGATGTTCTCACAGCAAAATACTAAACAACATGTTCATCAGGTTTCAGTTGTCATACAATCACCAAACACAAATCAGCATACATAACAAGTGATGTTCTCATAGCAAAATACTAAACAACATGTTCATCAGGTTTCAGTTGTCATAGCAAACACAATTTCACATAGTAGATAAAAAACGTCTTCTGACAGGCAAATACAACAAAGGAATGTAATCATCATCCGCAGCAGCAGCGTCAACATCTCCGCCATGTGTATCAGTCTGAATCGTAATTCCCCACGGTGTCATCTTCTTCTTCGTCCTCAACGTCCTCGAACATTGGCTTCTTCTTGATCAACTCTTGTATGTCCAGAGCACGACAGACAATCTTTTCGCCGGCGTCATTGACGTGATGGTTCTCAAAGATATTAGGAACATCTGTGTTATCTTGTACATCAGGAGCAGTGTAAGCAACATCTTGTTGTGCAACTTCATTAAACGAATTCCTCTGCTCAAACCTTTGCAATACTCTCCAGTCATCGCTACATGCAAATGTGTCTTCCAAGAAAAATATCCTTGTTGCTTGATTTGCCAAAATAAAAGGCTCGTTGGTCTGGTACGCCGCCTTGACATTGATGGATTTGAAATAATCATCACCTCTGGGTTTTGCGATCCTGGAAAACAGGTTATACCAACGACAGCACAACAGAACCACACACCGATGATCCTCGAAACTGGAGATACATTGCAACTGAACAATGCCTGTTATGTTAGCATACATTTCAGTTGTCTCTTTGTCATACGTATCCGTGCTCATGATGGCACTGTTTTGTGTCTTCCCGCCTTTGTCTCGTGCAAGGGTGTTGTAGCGCACATCTCCAACAACGCAAGATTCATAATGTCTTACCTGAGTATCAGGACCTCTTGCTAGTGAGTAAAGGACATCATCAACTGCCTGCCCATCCTCCCATATCTTCTTAACCTATGGTTAAAATAGACAAGCTGATCAGCTTATGTACTCAATATATTAAAAAAACTGACAGTGCACTTCAAAAGCTTACATGGTTCTTGAACCATTTTGCAAATCCTGCCATAACCAGTTTGTCAATGTTTCTTAGATTTTGCGGCAGTAAATCCTCTTTGTAGATGCTGCACAACATAGTGATTGCGTCAAACATCTAAATATATAAGAATGTGCTGCAAGTTTAGTAGATTACGATGTATAAGCTGCAGTACTGCACTTACTTGATATAAGGTAGTATCTCAGGACAGTTATTCAACACATACCAAACCATTTTGTCCAAATCTTTAGGTTTGTCCTCTTGTCGACTCTTCCCTGTAACTCGAACAGAATAATCGAAAACATTGAGCCCGGGATTGTCTTCACCCACCTCTTTGCTAAGCTGATCAGTTGTTTCAATGTATTTTGAGCAGAATGTCAACGCTTCTGTAGCAATGTAGGCCTCTGCAATGGAACCCTTGGGTCTAGCTCTGTTCCTAACATAGCCCTTGAAAGTGCCTAGCCACCTTTCAATAGGGTACATCCAGCCATACTGTACTGGACCTCTAAGTAGTGCCTCATCAGGTAGATGAACAGCCAAATGCACCATCACATCAAAGAAGGCTGGAGGATATATCTTCTCAAGGTCGCATAGGATAGTTGGTATCTTGTCTCTAAGATGCTCCAAAGCATCTATCCTGATATTCCTACTGCAGAGTTCCCTGAAGAATTGTCCCAACTCTGCAACTGCTCTGTATAAGTCAGGGCGGCCCAATCCTCTAAGGATAACAGGTAAAACCCTTTGAAGTAGGACGTGACAGTCATGAGTTTTCAACCCTTGTACCTTGTTTCCATTTGCACTGACTCTCCTTTCAGGGTTGGAAGCAAATCCATGTGGGAATCTCACACGTGACAGGACCTCGCAGAATTCTTTTCTTTTTACCTTGTCCAAGACGTACATAGTTGGTGCCATATCCCGTGGTTTACCTTCATCTTGCACCTGCAAATCCTTTCTGATACCCAGGTGTGTCAAATCAATCCTAGATTTTAAGGTATCTTTCATCTTGCCTTCAATATTAACAAGTGTGCCGATAATGCTGTCACATATATTTTTCTCGATGTGCATCACATCAAGATTATGCCGCAAATCCAAATCTTTCCAATACTCCAAGTCCCACAAAGTGGACCTGCGGGTAAACAATAATCTCTCTTCTACCCTGCCACACTTCCTTTTCCCGCTACCATTACCAGGATGGTTTCCTGGTGTAATATGCCGGACCTTCTCTAATTCCACTTGCAACTCATCGGCGGTGAGCCTCTTTGGTGCATCATGGTTTTCATGCTTTGCATTGAACACATGTCTTCGGTATTTTCTAGGATGCGGCTTGTCCTTGGCAAGGAAATGGCAGTGTCCAATGTAAAAGATCTTGCTAAGTATTGCGTATGACAGCGGATTCCGGTCACAACAAACACATGCATTGTAACCATGCGTCGTTCGCCCTAACATAGTGCCCAAAGCCGGATAATCATGGATGCACCAAATTATAACAGCACGCAGAAAGAAATCAGCTGGTGGGCTGCTATATAGGTCTCGAGTGAGAACACCCTTCCATAGTTGTTGAAGTTCCTCCACAAGAGGCTCCATGAACAAATCAAAATCCTTTCTAGGACTTTTTGGACCTGGGATGAGCAAGGACATCATGTAGTTTGATTATTTGGTGCAGACATTTGGAGGCATGTTGTAAGGGATAACAAGCACTGGGCACATGCTATATGTGGCGCTCTGGTGGCCAAATGGGTTAAATCCATCTGAAGCTAAGCCAAGTCTAATGTTTCTCGGGTCAGCAGCAAAATTATTGTGTTTATCATTGAAGATTTTCCACTCACTACCATGAGATGGATGGCTCATTACATTCCTATCTCTGTACTCCTGGTTCCTAGAATGCCACAATACATCCTCTCTTGTTTCAGCATCATGAAACAACCTCTGCAATCTTGGTGTAATTGAAAAATGTCTCAGAACATTATGAGGAATCCTCTTCACAGCATCGCCATCTTTCCATCTTGATGATTTGCATTTCGGGAATTCACTTAAGTTGGCATAATCCTTCCGGAACAGAACACAATTACTCTTACAAACATGGATCATATCATATCCAATTCCAACTGTAACATCCGTAAGTTGTCTGAAAGTGAGTGAATTCGAAACCTTTTTTGAAAGTTAAATGAGAGGGAATAAAAGGACTTTCCCAAACTTTCATTTTTGCATTTTATGCTCTCCGTGAATTCAAATACCTTTCATCACAAAACCCTAGAGAGAAGATGACATGACTTCTTCCATTTATATAAATGAAAAGGGGGTGTTGAAAATATTTGAATTTCATATGGAAATATTCCAATTCTGAAACTTTATGCGACTCAATGATTTTCACGAAAGAAGATAAAATGACTTCTTCAAATTATATGAAATATGAGTTGGGAGTTTCAAAGAATTAAATTCAAAGTTCTTTTGAATTTATTTTCAATTTGGAATGTTATGCACTAGATCATCATGCATATCTTATTGCATTTTGGTCGATCCTAGAAATTTCACGCAACTCAAGGACCTTCGGAGAGAGTTGGAGATTTCGTTATTTTCATATTTGAGAGTTTTCTCGAATTTGAAAAGAGGATCATTTGATTTATTTATTTCATCTTCAATTATTTTTCTGATATCAAAATATGAGAGAGGGAATTATATGACTTTCCCAAAATATAGGAAAAATGAAGATTTAATAAAAAGATCAAATTTTGGTTTTGCCGGAGTTTTGTTTGCGTTTTATTTGGATAGGGAAAAATGCGCGTTTTTGAAAATTTTATTTTAGGTCCGGAGAAAAGTTCATTTTGTTCGGCTCATTTTTAGGAGTCGGGGAAAATTTACTTTAGGTTTTTCGGAGTTCGTTTAGATCTCTTTTTGTTTTTTTTTCTGCATGCTGAACCGTTTATAAAAAAAAAGAGACCTTCCAAGGCCCAGCCGGGCCAAAGGCCCAAGCCAAGCCGCAGCCTCCCTGCGCACAGCACAGCGCCAGGCGCCAGGAGCGCCCCAGGCCGCCGCCTCTTGCTCTACGAATCCTAAAAGGATTCTAGGGTAGCCCCCTCCTCTTTCCTTTGTTACGTTTTTCTTCTAGGACTCTTTTTCCTACTCTTTATCCTAGTCTATTTCTTGTCCCCTACCCCAAGTCTTCTCACCCCTCCCCAATATAAATACCCAAGCACCCCCCCCTCTAAACATCAAATCAAAACCCCCTCTCCTCCCCAAGCCGTGCCCCACCCCGCGCCCCTCACCCGCCGCGCCACCCCACACCCGCGCCGCCGCCCTTGTGCCCTAGTGCCGCCA